>NW_026648377.1:0-98966 GCF_030028045.1 Hippopotamus amphibius kiboko
TCCATCACAGTCATCATGTGTCACCTCAACCCAGGTGCACCTTGCCGTGTGCAATGCCACTTCGCATGAGTCACCTGAAATGTGAGGCCTTCATGGCTGCCAGGTGTCACCTAGGCCTGGGCACACCCCACCTGGTGGGATGCTACATCTCATTGGTCACCCGCATGTTGAGGACATTACAGTGGCCTGGTGGAACCTCAGCCCCATCACTCCCTACCTGGTGGGGTGCTAACTCATACATGCCACCCACATGGCAAGGCCATCACAGCCACAAGGTGTCACCTCAGCCTGGTCACACCCTCCCCAGTGGAGAGTCACCTTTCGCATGCCACCCATATTGCTCATCTGTCACACCAACCATGTGTCACCTCAACCTGGGTGCACCCCACCCAGCACTGGTAACCCACGTTGCAGGGCAATCACAGCAACCAGATGTCACCTCGGCAAGGGCACACCCCACCCAGCAGGATACCACCTCATGCGGGTCACCAGTGTGTTGAGGCCCTCACGGCAGCCATGTTTCACCTAGGCCTGGGCACACCCCAACCAGTGGGGTTTCAACTCACGAATGTCACCCATGTAGTGAGGCCTTCATGGCTGCTGGTTGTCACCTTGGCCCAGTCATACGCCACCCAGTAGGATGCCACCACACAGGGGTAACCGGCGTGGCAAGGCTGTCACGGCTGCCGGGTGTCATCTTGGCCCGTTCACACCACGCACAGCTGGGTGCCACCTCGTACTAGCCACCCATGTGGCAAGTCATCTCAGCCACCATGTTTCCCTTTGGCCCCATCACTCTAGGCCTGGTGGGGTGTGACCTCACATGTGCTACCCACATGGTGAGGCAGTAACAGCCATAGTGTTTTACCTCATCCCCATGACACCATGACCAGTGGGGTGTCATCTCTTGTGTGCCATCCATGTGGCAAGCCCATCATGGCCGCCGGGTGTCACCTCAGCCCGATCACACCCTACCTGGCAGGGCTAACCTCATGCATGCCACCCACATTGCAAGTCCAATCTGGTCGCTGTGTCATGTCAACCCAGTCACAACACACCATGCAGGATTCCAAATCGCATGGGTCACCTGTGTTGTGAGGCCTTCACAGCCACTGAGTGTCATCTCGACCTGGGTACACCTTGCCCATTGGGATGTCACCTAGCATGTGCCACCCACATGGTGCAGCACTCACGGCCACCAATGTTCAGCCCCGTCACTCCCTGCCCAGGAGAATGTCACCTCAACATGGCACCTGCATGGCAAGGTGGTCACACCACTGGGTGTCACGTCTGCATGGTCACACCCCACCCCGCAGGTTGCCACCTGGCAAAGGTCAACTGTATGGTGAGGCTGTCATGGCTGCCAGATGTCTCCTCTGCCTGAGCACACAATGCCTGGTGGGGAGCCACCATGCACAGATCACCCACGTGATGAGGCCCTCACAGCCACCAGGTGTCACCCTGGTTGCTTCACACACCACCCAGCGGGGTACAACCTCGTATGGGTCACCTGCATGGAGAAGCCATCACTGCCCCTGGGTGACAGCTTAGCTCAGTCACACCATGTCTTGTGGGGAGCCACCTCACTTGGGTCACCCATGTGGTGAGGCTGTCATAGCCATGGGATGTCACCTTGACCCCT
Source organism: Hippopotamus amphibius kiboko (assembly GCF_030028045.1). Taxonomy (NCBI): domain Eukaryota; kingdom Metazoa; phylum Chordata; class Mammalia; order Artiodactyla; family Hippopotamidae; genus Hippopotamus; species Hippopotamus amphibius. Next base: position 1,643 of record NW_026648377.1, read on the forward strand.
TCATAGCATTCACAGCAGGGTGCCACCATGCTAGAGCCACCTAAGAGGCAAGGGATCATGACCACCATGTGTCATCTCAGCCACGTCACACCCCACCAGGCAAGGTGCTACCTCACCCATGTCACCAGCATGGTGAGGCTATCAAGGCCGCGAGGTGTCACCTAAGCCCACTCAGACACTGCCCGATGGGGTGCTACATAGTGCATGCTACTCACATGGCTAGGCCATCATGGCCACTGGGTGTCACTTCAGCCCCGTCATTCCCCACCCTGCCAGGTGCCACCTTGATGTGCCACCTGCATAGCTAGGCAATCACACCACTAGGTGCCACCTTGTCCCTGTGACACCACACCTGGCACCATGTCATCTCTTGTGTGTCCCCCATGTAGTGAGGCCATCATGGCCACTGGGTGTCACCTCTTCCTGGTCAATACCCACCTGCCAGGGTGTCAACTAGCATGTGCTTCCCTCAGGACGAGACCATCACAGCCACCAGGTGTCACCTCAGCCCGATCACACACTGCACAGTGGGGTGTCACCTGGTGCATGCCACCTGTGCTGCAAGTCTGTCTCGGTCAAAGTGTGTCACATCAACCCGGGCATACCCCACCATGTGAGATGCCACCTCGCATGGTTACTCACGTTGTGAGCACCTCTATGCCACCAGATGTCACCTTGGCCTGGTTACACCCTGCCAGGCAGGGTGCCAGCTCATGTGGGTCACCCATGTGGTGAGGTCCTCATGGCCACTGGGCATCACCTTGGACCAGTCACACACCACCTAACAGGGTGCCAATTTGCAAGGGTCACCCATGTGATGTGGCTCTCACAGCTGCTGTGGATCACTTTGGCCTGCTCACACTGCAGCCTGCAGGGTGCAATCTCACACTTGCTACGATTGTTGCGTGGCTGTCATGGCCGCCAGGTGTCCCCTTGGCCTGGTCACAACCCACACAGCATGGTGCCACCTCTTGCAGGTCACCCATGTGGCAAGGCCATCACTGCTGCCGGGTGTCACCTCAGCTCAGTCACAACCTGCGCAGCAGGAAGCCACCTAGTATAGGTCACCAGGGTTGTGAGGCTGTCACAGCCACAGGGTGTCCATTGGCCCCATCGCACCTTGCCTGGCAGGGTGCTACCATGTGTGTGCCACCCAAGTGGTGAGGCCATCACAGCCACCAGGTGCCACCTCGGCCCTGTAACACCCCACCTGGTTGGGTGCAACCTTGCACTTGCCACCCATGTAGCTGGGCCATCACAGCACCATGTGTCACCTTGGCACCCTTACACCCTGCCAAGAGCGGTGGCACTTTGCAGGTTCCACCCACAGTGCAAGGCCATTACGGCTGCTGGGTGTCACTTCAGCCCCACCACACCCTGCCTGGTGGGGTGTCAACTCATGTGATTCACCCACGTGGTGAGGCCATCAGGGATATCAGGCCTCACCTCAGCCCAGGCACATCCACCCTGTGGGGTGCCACCTTACATGTGTAAGCCATGTGGTGAGGCCGTCAGTGTTGCCAGGTCTCACCTCAGCCCAGGGACACCATGTCCGGCCAGGAGCCACTTCGTGCATGCCACCCACATGGCAAGGCCATGACGGCCACAGGGTGTCACCTAGGATTATCAAACACAGCCCAACAGTGTACCACCTTGGGCATGCCATGCATGTGGTGATGCTGTCATGACCATCAGGTATCACCTTGAATTGGGCACACCCCATCAGGCAGGGTGCCATCTCGTGAGGGTCACCTGGGTTGTGAGGCCCTCTCAGCCACCAGGTGGCACCTAGGCCCATGCACACCCCACCCACCAGAGTGCCATCTCACAAGGGTCACACTTGTGGCATGGCCCTCATGGCAACCGGCTGTCACCTAGGCCCAGGCACATCCAGCCCAACAGGATGCCACCATGCATGGGTCAGCCATGTGGTGAGGCTGTAATGGCTGCCAGATGTCACCTCAGCTCAGTCACACCCTGCCTGGGAAAAAGCCACCTCACATGGGTCATCCGTGTTGAGAGCCTGTCACAACCACGGGGTGTCCATTGGCCCCATCACACCCTGCTGGCAGGGTGCCACATCATGCATACCACCCAAGTGCTGAGGCCATTATGGTCACAAGGTGTAACCTCGGTCCAGTAACACCCCACCCTGATGGGAGCACCCTTGCACTTGTCACACACATAGCTGCACCGTCAAATCCACCGGGGGTACCTAGACCCCCTCACATCCCACCTGCGGTGTGCCACTTTGCATGTGCCACCCATGTTGCAAGGCCATTATGGCTGCCAGATGTCACATCAGATCCATCACACCCCACCTAGCAGAGTGCCACGTCACATCAGTCACCCACGTGCTGTGGCCATCAGGGCTGCCAGGTGTCACATCAACCTGGGCATATCCACCCAGTGGGGTGCCACCTCACAAAGGTAACCCATGTGGCAAGTACATCATAGCGGCTGGCTGTCACCTCAGCCCAGGCACACGCCACCTGATGGGGAGCCACCTTGCCCCTGTCACCCGAGTGGCAAGGCCATCACAGAAGCTGTGTTTGACATTGGCCTGGGCACACGCCGCCTGGTGGGATGCCACCACACCAGGGTCACCTATGTGGTGAGGCTGTCATGCCATTGGGTGTTGCCTCAGCCCAGTCACACATCACCTGGGGGCTGCCACCTCGCATGGGTCACCCACATGTTGATGCCCTCATGAAGGATGGGATTCACCTTCGCCTGGGCACACACCAACTGGAGGAGTGCCACATACTGTGGTGCATCTGCCTGATGAGGCCTGCATGGCAGCTGGGTGTCACCTAGACCTGGGCACACCCCACCCATCACGGTGACACATCGCACATGCCACCTGCATGGCGATGTGGTCAGGATGCCGAGTTTCACCTCGGCCACTTCACAACCTGCCCAGTGGGGAGCCACCTCATGCAGGTGATGCACATGGCAAGACCCTCATGGCCAGGGTGTCACTTAGGCCTGGTCACACCCCACCCAACAGAGTGCCACTTCACACATATCACCCATGAGGCAAGGCCTTAATGGACACTGGGGGTCCCCTCGGCCCAGTTACACACTGCCTGGCTGTGTGCCACCATGTGTGGGTCTCCCGTGTGGCTAGGCCTAGATGCCCACTGGGTTTCACCTCAGAACTGGCACAACCCACCCAGCTGGGTGCAACCTCATGTGGGTCAGCCACGTTTTGAGGCCATAATGGAAGTGGGGTTTGACCTCGGCCTGGGCAACTCCCATTGAGAGGGATGCCACTCCACATGTGCCATCCGCATGGTGAGGCCATCATGGCCACCAGGTGTCACCTCGGCCTTGGGACACTCTGCCCAGTGGAGAGCAACCTCATGCATGCCCCATGTGGTGAGGCCTTGTACAGGTCACCTGCATGGTGAGGCCATCACAGCCACCAGGTGTCACTTTGGCACAGTCATGTGCTGCCCAACAGGTTGCCACATCACACTGGTCACCCACGTGGTAAGGCTGTCATGGCCCCTGAGTGTCACCTTAGCCTGGGCACACCCAACCTGGTGGGGTGCCACCCATGTGGTGAGGCCATCACAGAAACTGTGTTTGACCTTGGCCCAGAAACACCTGCCCAGTGGGGTTCCAGCCAGCCAGGGTCACCCATTTGGTGAGGCCCACACACTGCCAGGTGTCACCTAGGCCTGGGCACACCCCACCTGGTGGGATGCTACATCTCATTGGTCACCCGCATGTTCAGGACATTACTGTGGCCTGGTGGAACCTCGGCCCCATCACTCCCTACCTGGTGGGGTGCTACCTCGTACAGGCCACCCACATTGCAAGGCCGTCACAGCCACCAGGTGTCACCTCAGCCCCATTGTACTCCACCCATCAGGGTGCCACCTCACACGGGTCACCTGTGAGGCAAACCCATCATGGCCGCCAGGTGTCACATCAGTCCTGTCAAACCCCACCAGGTCAGGTAAAACCTCACAAATGTCACCAGCATGGCAAGGTCATCATGACCGTGGCGTGTCACCTCAGCCCCATAACACACCACCTGGCAGGGTGAAACCTTGCATGAGCCACCCACGTGGTGAGGACTTCACAGCCACTGGGTGTCAAAATGGCCCAGACACACACCTCATGGTGGAATGCCACCTCATGCAGATCACCCATGTGGTGAGGCCGTCACAGCCACCATGTGTCACCTCGGCCCCAACTCTCCCTACCTGATGGGGTGCTACCTCACATGTGCCACCCACATGACAATGCAGTCACAGCCACTAGCTGTCACCTCATCCCCATGACACCACACCTGGTGGGGTGTCATCTCTTGCATGCCACCCATGTGATGAGGACACCACAGCCACCAGGTGTCACCTTAGCTCAATCACACACTGTCCTCCAGTGTGTCACCTCATGCAAGCCACACGTGTTGTGAGTCCATCACAGTCATCATGTGTCACCTCAACCCAGGTGCACCTTGCCATGTGCAATGCCACTTCGCATTAGTCACCTGAAATGTGAGGCCTTCATGGCTGCCAGGTGTCACCTAGGCCTGGGCACACCCCACCTGGTGGGATGCTACATCTCATTGGTCACCCGCATGTTGAGGACATTACAGTGGCCTGCTGGAACCTCAGCCCCATCACTCCCTACCTGGTGGGGTGCTAACTCATACATGCCACCCACATGGCAAGGCCATCACAGCCACAAGGTGTCACCTCAGCCTGGTCACACCCTCCCCAGTGGAGAGTCACCTTTCGCATGCCACCCATATTGCTCATCTGTCACACCAACCATGTGTCACCTCAACCTGGGTGCACCCCACCCAGCACTGGTAACCCACGTTGCAGGGCAATCACAGCAACCAGATGTCACCTCGGCATGGGCACACCCCACCCAGCAGGATACCACCTCATGCGGGTCACCAGTGTGTTGAGGCCCTCACGGCAGCCATGTTTCACCTAGGCCTGGGCACACCCCACCCAGTGGGGTTTCAACTCACGAATGTCACCCATGTAGTGAGGCCTTCATGGCTGCTGGTTGTCACCTTGGCCCAGTCATACGCCACCCAGTAGGATGCCACCACACAGGGGTAACCGGCGTGGCAAGGCTGTCACGGCTGCCGGGTGTCATCTTGGCCCGTTCACACCACGCACAGCTGGGTGCCACCTTGTACTAGCCACCCATGTGGCAAGTCATCTCAGCCACCATGTTTCCCTTTGGCCCCATCACTCTAGGCCTGGTGGGGTGTGACCTCACATGTGCTACCCACATGGTGAGGCAGTAACAGCCATAGTGTTTTACCTCATCCCCATGACACCATGACCAGTGGGGTGTCATCTCTTGTGTGCCATCCATGTGGCAAGCCCATCATGGCTGCTGGGTGTCACCTCAGCCCGATCACACCCTACCTGGCAGGGCTAACCTCATGCATGCCACCCACATTGCAAGTCCAATCTGGTCGCTGTGTCATGTCAACCCAGTCACAACACACCATGCAGGATTCCAAATCGCATGGGTCACCTGTGTTGTGAGGCCTTCACAGCCACTGAGTGTCATCTCGACCTGGGTACACCTTGCCCATTGGGATGTCACCTAGCATGTGCCACCCACATGGTGCAGCACTCACGGCCACCAATGTTCAGCCCCGTCACTCCCTGCCCAGGAGAATGTCACCTCAACATGGCACCTGCATGGCAAGGTGGTCACACCACTGGGTGTCACGTCTGCATGGTCACACCCCACCCCGCAGGTTGCCACCTGGCAAAGGTCAACTGTATGGTGAGGCTGTCATGGCTGCCAGATGTCTCCTCTGCCTGAGCACACAATGCCTGGTGGGGAGCCACCATGCACAGATCACCCACGTGATGAGGCCCTCACAGCCACCAGGTGTCACCCTGGTTGCTTCACACACCACCCAGCGGGGTACAACCTCGTATGGGTCACCTGCATGGAGAAGCCATCACTGCCCCTGGGTGACAGCTTAGCTCAGTCACACCATGTCTTGTGGGGAGCCACCTCACTTGGGTCACCCATGTGGTGAGGCTGTCATAGCCATGGGATGTCACCTTGACCCCTTCATAGCATTCACAGCAGGGTGCCACCATGCTAGAGCCACCTAAGAGGCAAGGGATCATGACCACCATGTGTCATCTCAGCCACGTCACACCCCACCAGGCAAGGTGCTACCTCACCCATGTCACCAGCATGGTGAGGCTATCAAGGCCGCGAGGTGTCACCTAAGCCCACTCAGACACTGCCCGATGGGGTGCTACATAGTGCATGCTACTCACATGGCTAGGCCATCATGGCCACTGGGTGTCACTTCAGCCCCGTCATTCCCCACCCTGCCAGGTGCCACCTTGATGTGCCACCTGCATAGCTAGGCAATCACACCACTAGGTGCCACCTTGTCCCTGTGACACCACACCTGGCACCATGTCATCTCTTGTGTGTCCCCCATGTAGTGAGGCCATCACGGCAACTGGGTGTCACCTCTTCCTGGTCAATACCCACCTGCCAGGGTGTCAACTAGCATGTGCTTCCCTCAGGACGAGACCATCACAGCCACCAGGTGTCACCTCAGCCCGATCACACACTGCACAGTGGGGTGTCACCTGGTGCATGCCACCTGTGCTGCAAGTCTGTCTCGGTCAAAGTGTGTCACCTCAACCCGGGCATACCCCACCATGTGAGATGCCACCTCGCATGGTTACTCACGTTGTGAGCACCTCTATGCCACCAGATGTCACCTTGGCCTGGTTACACCCTGCCAGGCAGGGTGCCAGCTCATGTGGGTCACCCATGTGGTGAGGTCCTCATGGCCACTGGGCATCACCTTGGACCAGTCACACACCACCTAACAGGGTGCCAATTTGCAAGGGTCACCCATGTGATGTGGCTCTCACAGCTGCTGTGGATCACTTTGGCCTGCTCACACTGCAGCCTGCAGGGTGCAATCTCACACTTGCTACGATTGTGGCGTGGCTGTCATGGCCGACAGGTGTCCCCTTGGCCTGGTCACAACCCACACAGCATGGTGCCACCTCTTGCAGGTCACCTATGTGGCAAGGCCATCACTGCTGCCGGGTGTCACCTCAGCTCGGTCACAACCTGCGCAGCAGGAAGCCACCTAGTATAGGTCACCAGGGTTGTGAGGCTGTCACAGCCACAGGGCGTCCATTGGCCCCATCGCACCTTGCCTGGCAGGGTGCTACCATGTGTGTGCCACCCAAGTGGTGAGGCCATCACAGCCACCAGGTGCCACCTCGGCCCTGTAACACCCCACCTGGTGGGGTGCAACCTTGCACTTGCCACCCATGTAGCTGGGCCATCACAGCACCATGTGTCACCTTGGCACCCTTACACCCTGCCCAGAGCGGTGGCACTTTGCAGGTTCCACCCCCATTGCAAGGCCATTACAGCTGCTGGGTGTCACTTCAGCCCCACCACACCCTGCCTGATGGGGTGTCAACTCATGTGATTCACCCACGTGGTGAGGCCATCAGGGATATCAGGCCTCACCTCAGCCCAGGCACATCCACCCTGTGGGGTGCCACCTTACATGTGTAAGCCATGTGGTGAGGCTGTCAGTGTTGCCAGGTCTCACCTCAGCCCAGGGACACCATGTCTGGCCAGGAGCCACTTCATGCATGCCACTCACATGGCAAGGCCATGACGGCCACAGGGTGTCACCTAGGATTATCAAACACAGCCCAACAGTGTACCACCTTGGGCATGCCATGCATGTGGTGATGCTGTCATGACCATCAGGTATCACCTTGAATTGGGCACACCCCATCAGGCAGGGTGCCATCTCGTGAGGGTCACCTGGGTTGTGAGGCCCTCTCAGCCACCAGGTGGCACCTAGGCCCATGCACACCCCACCCACCAGAGTGCCATCTCACAAGGGTCACACTTGTGGCATGGCCCTCATGGCAACCGGCTGTCACCTAGGCCCAGGCACATCCAGCCCAACAGGATGCCACCATGCATGGGTCACCCATGTGGTGAGGCTGTAATGGCTGCCAGATGTCACCTCAGCTCAGTCACACCCTGCCTGGCAAAAAGCCACCTCACATGGGTCATCCGTGTTGAGAGCCTGTCACAACCACGGGGTGTCCATTGGCCCCATCACACCCTGCTGGCAGGGTGCCACATCATGCATACCACCCAAGTGCTGAGGCCATTATGGTCACAAGGTGTAACCTCGGTCCAGTAACACCCCACCCAGATGGGAGCACACTTGCACTTGTCACACACATAGCTGCACCATCAAAGCCACCGGGGGTCACCAAGACCCCCTCACATCCCACCTGTGGTGTGCCACTTTGCATGTGCCACCCATGTTGCAAGGCCATTATGGCTGCCAGATGTCACATCAGATCCATCACACCCCACCTAGCAGAGTGCCATGTCACATCAGTCACCCATGTGCTGTGGCCATCAGGGCTGCCAGGTGTCACATCAACCTGGGCATATCCACCCAGTGGGGTGCCACCTCACATAGGTAACCCACGTGGCAAGTACATCATAGCGGCTGGCTGTCACCTCAGCCCAGGCACACACCACCTGATGGGGAGCCACCTTGCCCCTGTCACCCGAGTGGCAAGGCCATCACAGAAGCTGTGTTTGACATTGGCCTGGGCACACGCTGCCTGGTGGGATGCCACCACACCAGGGTCACCTATGTGGTGAGGCTGTCATGCCATTGGGTGTTGCCTCAGCCCAGTCACACATCACCTGGGGGCTGCCACCTCGCATGGGTCACCCACATGTTGATGCCCTCATGAATGCTGGGATTCACCTTCGCCTGGGCACACACCAACTGGAGGAGTGCCACATACTCTGGTGCATCTGCCTGATGAGGCCTGCATGGCAGCTGGGTGTCACCTAGACCTGGGCACACCCCACCCATCACGGTGACACATCGCACATGCCACCTGCGTGGCGATGTGGTCAGGATGCCGAGTTTCACCTCGGCCACTTCACAACCTGCCCAGTGGGGAGCCACCTCATGCAGGTGATGCACATGGCAAGACCCTCATGGCCAGGGTGTCACTTAGGCCTGGTCACACCCCACCCAACAGAGTGCCACTTCACACATATCACCCATGAGGCAAGGCCTTAATGGACACTGGGGGTCCCCTCGGCCCAGTTACACACTGCCTGGCTGTGTGCCACCATGTGTGGGTCTCCCGTGTGGCTAGGCCTAGATGCCCACTGGGTTTCACCTCAGAACTGGCACAACCCACCCAGCTGGGTGCAACCTCATGTGGGTCAGCCACGTTTTGAGGCCATAATGGAAGTGGGGTTTGACCTCGGCCTGGGCAACTCCCATTGAGAGGGATGCCACTCCACATGTGCCATCCGCATGGTGAGGCCATCATGGCCACCAGGTGTCACCTCGGCCTTGGGACACTCTGCCCAGTGGAGAGCAACCTCATGCATGCCCCATGTGGTGAGGCCTTGTACAGGTCACCTGCATGGTGAGGCCATCACAGCCACCAGGTGTCACTTTGGCACAGTCATGTGCTGCCCAACAGGTTGCCACATCACACTGGTCACCCACGTGGTAAGGCTGTCATGGCCCCTGAGTGTCACCTTAGCCTGGGCACACCCAACCTGGTGGGGTGCCACCCATGTGGTGAGGCCATCACAGAAACTGTGTTTGACCTTGGCCCAGAAACACCTGCCCAGTGGGGTTCCAGCCAGCCAGGGTCACCCATTTGGTGAGGCCCACACACTGCCAGGTGTCACCTAGGCCTGGGCACACCCCACCTGGTGGGATGCTACATCTCATTGGTCACCCGCATGTTCAGGACATTACTGTGGCCTGGTGGAACCTCGGCCCCATCACTCCCTACCTGGTGGGGTGCTACCTCGTACAGGCCACCCACATTGCAAGGCCGTCACAGCCACCAGGTGTCACCTCAGCCCCATTGTACTCCACCCATCAGGGTGCCACCTCACACGGGTCACCTGTGAGGCAAACCCATCATGGCTGCCAGGTGTCACATCAGTCCTGTCAAACCCCACCAGGTCAGGTAAAACCTCACAAATGTCACCAGCATGGCAAGGTCATCATGACCGTGGCGTGTCACCTCAGCCCCATAACACACCACCTGGCAGGGTGAAACCTTGCATGAGCCACCCACGTGGTGAGGACTTCACAGCCACTGGGTGTCAAAATGGCCCAGACACACACCTCATGGTGGAATGCCACCTCATGCAGATCACCCATGTGGTGAGGCCGTCACAGCCACCATGTGTCACCTCGGCCCCAACTCTCCCTACCTGATGGGGTGCTACCTCACATGTGCCACCCACATGACAATGCAGTCACAGCCACTAGCTGTCACCTCATCCCCATGACACCACACCTGGTGGGGTGTCATCTCTTGCATGCCACCCATGTGATGAGGACACCACAGCCACCAGGTGTCACCTTAGCTCAATCACACACTGTCCTCCAGTGTGTCACCTCATGCAAGCCACACGTGTTGTGAGTCCATCACAGTCATCATGTGTCACCTCAACCCAGGTGCACCTTGCCGTGTGCAATGCCACTTCGCATGAGTCACCTGAAATGTGAGGCCTTCATGGCTGCCAGGTGTCACCTAGGCCTGGGCACACCCCACCTGGTGGGATGCTACATCTCATTGGTCACCCGCATGTTGAGGACATTACAGTGGCCTGGTGGAACCTCAGCCCCATCACTCCCTACCTGGTGGGGTGGTAACTCATACATGCCACCCACATGGCAAGGCCATCACAGCCACAAGGTGTCACCTCAGCCTGGTCACACCCTCCCCAGTGGAGAGTCACCTTTCGCATGCCACCCATATTGCTCATCTGTCACACCAACCATGTGTCACCTCAACCTGGGTGCACCCCACCCAGCACTGGTAACCCACGTTGCAGGGCAATCACAGCAACCAGATGTCACCTCGGCATGGGCACACCCCACCCAGCAGGATACCACCTCATGCGGGTCACCAGTGTGTTGAGGCCCTCACGGCAGCCATGTTTCACCTAGGCCTGGGCACACCCCACCCAGTGGGGTTTCAACTCACGAATGTCACCCATGTAGTGAGGCCTTCATGGCTGCTGGTTGTCACCTTGGCCCAGTCATACGCCACCCAGTAGGATGCCACCACACAGGGGTAACCGGCGTGGCAAGGCTGTCACGGCTGCCGGGTGTCATCTTGGCCCGTTCACACCACGCACAGCTGGGTGCCACCTCGTACTAGCCACCCATGTGGCAAGTCATCTCAGCCACCATGTTTCCCTTTGGCCCCATCACTCTAGGCCTGGTGGGGTGTGACCTCACATGTGCTACCCACATGGTGAGGCAGTAACAGCCATAGTGTTTTACCTCATCCCCATGACACCATGACCAGTGGGGTGTCATCTCTTGTGTGCCATCCATGTGGCAAGCCCATCATGGCTGCCGGGTGTCACCTCAGCCCGATCACACCCTACCTGGCAGGGCTAACCTCATGCATGCCACCCACATTGCAAGTCCAATCTGGTCGCTGTGTCATGTCAACCCAGTCACAACACACCATGCAGGATTCCAAATCGCATGGGTCACCTGTGTTGTGAGGCCTTCACAGCCACTGAGTGTCATCTCGACCTGGGTACACCTTGCCCATTGGGATGTCACCTAGCATGTGCCACCCACATGGTGCAGCACTCACGGCCACCAATGTTCAGCCCCGTCACTCCCTGCCCAGGAGAATGTCACCTCAACATGGCACCTGCATGGCAAGGTGGTCACACCACTGGGTGTCACGTCTGCATGGTCACACCCCACCCCGCAGGTTGCCACCTGGCAAAGGTCAACTGTATGGTGAGGCTGTCATGGCTGCCAGATGTCTCCTCTGCCTGAGCACACAATGCCTGGTGGGGAGCCACCATGCACAGATCACCCACGTGATGAGGCCCTCACAGCCACCAGGTGTCACCCTGGTTGCTTCACACACCACCCAGAGGGGTACAACCTCGTATGGGTCACCTGCATGGAGAAGCCATCACTGCCCCTGGGTGACAGCTTAGCTCAGTCACACCATGTCTTGTGGGGAGCCACCTCACTTGGGTCACCCATGTGGTGAGGCTGTCATAGCCATGGGATGTCACCTTGACCCCTTCATAGCATTCACAGCAGGGTGCCACCATGCTAGAGCCACCTAAGAGGCAAGGGATCATGACCACCATGTGTCATCTCAGCCACGTCACACCCCACCAGGCAAGGTGCTACCTCACCCATGTCACCAGCATGGTGAGGCTATCAAGGCCGCGAGGTGTCACCTAAGCCCACTCAGACACTGCCCGATGGGGTGCTACATAGTGCATGCTACTCACATGGCTAGGCCATCATGGCCACTGGGTGTCACTTCAGCCCCGTCATTCCCCACCCTGCCAGGTGCCACCTTGATGTGCCACCTGCATAGCTAGGCAATCACACCACTAGGTGCCACCTTGTCCCTGTGACACCACACCTGGCACCATGTCATCTCTTGTGTGTCCCCCATGTAGTGAGGCCATCATGGCCACTGGGTGTCACCTCTTCCTGGTCAATACCCACCTGCCAGGGTGTCAACTAGCATGTGCTTCCCTCAGGACGAGACCATCACAGCCACCAGGTGTCACCTCAGCCCGATCACACACTGCACAGTGGGGTGTCACCTGGTGCATGCCACCTGTGCTGCAAGTCTGTCTCGGTCAAAGTGTGTCACCTCAACCCGGGCATACCCCACCATGTGAGATGCCACCTCGCATGGTTACTCACGTTGTGAGCACCTCTATGCCACCAGATGTCACCTTGGCCTGGTTACACCCTGCCAGGCAGGGTGCCAGCTCATGTGGGTCACCCATGTGGTGAGGTCCTCATGGCCACTGGGCATCACCTTGGACCAGTCACACACCACCTAACAGGGTGCCAATTTGCAAGGGTCACCCATGTGATGTGGCTCTCACAGCTGCTGTGGATCACTTTGGCCTGCTCACACTGCAGCCTGCAGGGTGCAATCTCACACTTGCTACGATTGTCGCGTGGCTGTCATGGCCGCCAGGTGTCCCCTTGGCCTGGTCACAACCCACACAGCATGGTGCCACCTCTTGCAGGTCACCCATGTGGCAAGGCCATCACTGCTGCCGGGTGTCACCTCAGCTCAGTCACAACCTGCGCAGCAGGAAGCCACCTAGTATAGGTCACCAGGGTTGTGAGGCTGTCACAGCCACAGGGTGTCCATTGGCCCCATCGCACCTTGCCTGGCAGGGTGCTACCATGTGTGTGCCACCCAAGTGGTGAGGCCATCACAGCCACCAGGTGCCACCTCGGCCCTGTAACACCCCACCTGGTTGGGTGCAACCTTGCACTTGCCACCCATGTAGCTGGGCCATCACAGCACCATGTGTCACCTTGGCACCCTTACACCCTGCCAAGAGCGGTGGCACTTTGCAGGTTCCACCCACAGTGCAAGGCCATTACGGCTGCTGGGTGTCACTTCAGCCCCACCACACCCTGCCTGGTGGGGTGTCAACTCATGTGATTCACCCACGTGGTGAGGCCATCAGGGATATCAGGCCTCACCTCAGCCCAGGCACATCCACCCTGTGGGGTGCCACCTTACATGTGTAAGCCATGTGGTGAGGCCGTCAGTGTTGCCAGGTCTCACCTCAGCCCAGGGACACCATGTCCGGCCAGGAGCCACTTCGTGCATGCCACCCACATGGCAAGGCCATGACGGCCACAGGGTGTCACCTAGGATTATCAAACACAGCCCAACAGTGTACCACCTTGGGCATGCCATGCATGTGGTGATGCTGTCATGACCATCAGGTATCACCTTGAATTGGGCACACCCCATCAGGCAGGGTGCCATCTCGTGAGGGTCACCTGGGTTGTGAGGCCCTCTCAGCCACCAGGTGGCACCTAGGCCCATGCACACCCCACCCACCAGAGTGCCATCTCACAAGGGTCACACTTGTGGCATGGCCCTCATGGCAACCGGCTGTCACCTAGGCCCAGGCACATCCAGCCCAACAGGATGCCACCATGCATGGGTCAGCCATGTGGTGAGGCTGTAATGGCTGCCAGATGTCACCTCAGCTCAGTCACACCCTGCCTGGCAAAAAGCCACCTCACATGGGTCATCCGTGTTGAGAGCCTGTCACAACCACGGGGTGTCCATTGGCCCCATCACACCCTGCTGGCAGGGTGCCACATCATGCATACCACCCAAGTGCTGAGGCCATTATGGTCACAAGGTGTAACCTCGGTCCAGTAACACCCCACCCTGATGGGAGCACCCTTGCACTTGTCACACACATAGCTGCACCGTCAAATCCACCGGGGGTACCTAGACCCCCTCACATCCCACCTGCGGTGTGCCACTTTGCATGTGCCACCCATGTTGCAAGGCCATTATGGCTGCCAGATGTCACATCAGATCCATCACACCCCACCTAGCAGAGTGCCACGTCACATCAGTCACCCACGTGCTGTGGCCATCAGGGCTGCCAGGTGTCACATCAACCTGGGCATATCCACCCAGTGGGGTGCCACCTCACAAAGGTAACCCACGTGGCAAGTACATCATAGCGGCTGGCTGTCACCTCAGCCCAGGCACATGCCACCTGATGGGAAGCCACCTTGCCCCTGTCACCCGAGTGGCAAGGCCATCACAGAAGCTGTGTTTGACATTGGCCTGGGCACACGCCGCCTGGTGGGATGCCACCACACCAGGGTCACCTATGTGGTGAGGCTGTCATGCCATTGGGTGTTGCCTCAGCCCAGTCACACATCACCTGGGGGCTGCCACCTCGCATGGGTCACCCACATGTTGATGCCCTCATGAAGGATGGGATTCACCTTCGCCTGGGCACACACCAACTGGAGGAGTGCCACATACTGTGGTGCATCTGCCTGATGAGGCCTGCATGGCAGCTGGGTGTCACCTAGACCTGGGCACACCCCACCCATCACGGTGACACATCGCACATGCCACCTGCATGGCGATGTGGTCAGGATGCCGAGTTTCACCTCAGCCACTTCACAACCTGCCCAGTGGGGAGCCACCTCATGCAGGTGATGCACATGGCAAGACCCTCATGGCCAGGGTGTCACTTAGGCCTGGTCACACCCCACCCAACAGAGTGCCACTTCACACATATCACCCATGAGGCAAGGCCTTAATGGACACTGGGGGTCCCCTCGGCCCAGTTACACACTGCCTGGCTGTGTGCCACCATGTGTGGGTCTCCCGTGTGGCTAGGCCTAGATGCCCACTGGGTTTCACCTCAGAACTGGCACAACCCACCCAGCTGGGTGCAACCTCATGTGGGTCAGCCACGTTTTGAGGCCATAATGGAAGTGGGGTTTGACCTCGGCCTGGGCAAATCCCATCCAGAGAGATGCCACTCCACATGTGCCATCTGCATGGTGAGGCCATCATGGCCACCAGGTGTCACCTCGGCCTTGGGACACTCTGCCCAGTGGAGAGCAACCTCATGCATGCCACCCATGTGGTGAGGCCTTGTACAGGTCACCTGCATGGTGAGGCCATCACAGCCACCAGGTGTCACTTTGGCACAGTCATGTGCTGCCCAACAGGTTGCCACATCACACTGGTCACCCACGTGGTAAGGCTGTCATGGCCCCTGAGTGTCACCTTGGCCTGGGCACACCCAACCTGGTGGGGTGCCACCCATGTGGTGAGGCCATCACAGAAACTGTGTTTGACCTTGGCCCAGAAACACCTGCCCAGTGGGGTTCCAGCCAGCCAGGGTCACCCATTTGGTGAGGCCCACACACTGCCAGGTTTCACCTAGGCCTGGGCACACCCCACCTGGTGGGATGCTACATCTCATTGGTCACCCGCATGTTCAGGACATTACTGTGGCCTGGTGGAACCTCGGCCCCATCACTCCCTACCTGGTGGGGTGCTACCTCGTACAGGCCACCCACAATGCAAGGCCGTCACAGCCACCAGGTGTCACCTCAGCCCCATTGTACTCCACCCATCAGGGTGCCACCTCACACGGGTCACCTGTGAGGCAAACCCATCATGGCCGCCAGGTGTCACATCAGTCCTGTCAAACCCCACCAGGTCAGGTAAAACCTCACATATGTCACCAGCATGGCAAGGTCATCATGACCGTGGCGTGTCACCTCAGCCCCATAACACACCACCTGGCAGGGTGAAACCTTGCATGAGCCACCCACGTGGTGAGGACTTCACAGCCACTGGGTGTCAAAATGGCCCAGACACACACCTCATGGTGGAATGCCACCTCATGCAGGTCACCCATGTGGTGAGGCCGTCACAGCCACCATGTGTCACCTCGGCCCCAACTCTCCCTACCTGATGGGGTGCTACCTCACATGTGCCACCCACATGACAATGCAGTCACAGCCACTAGCTGTCACCTCATCCCCATGACACCACACCTGGTGGGGTGTCATCTCTTGCATGCCACCCATGTGATGAGGACACCACAGCAACCAGGTGTCACCTTAGCTCAATCACACTCTGTCATGCCGTGTGTCACCTCATGCAAGCCACACGTGTTGTGAGTCCATCACAGTCATCATGTGTCACCTCAACCCAGGTGCACCTTGCCGTGTGCAATGCCACTTCGCACGAGTCACCTGAAATGTGAGGCCTTCATGGCTGCCAGGTGTCACCTAGGCCTGGGCACACCCCACCTGGTGGGATGCTACATCTCATTGGTCACCCGCATGTTGAGGACATTACAGTGGCCTGGTGGAACCTCAGCCCCATCACTCCCTACCTGGTGGGGTGCTACCTCGTACAGGCCACCCACATGGCATGGCCATCACAGCCACAAGGTGTCACCTCAGCCTGGTCACACCCTCCCCAGTGGAGTGTCACCTTTTGCATGCCACCCATATTGCTCATCTGTCACACCAACCATGTGTCACCTCAACCTGGGTGCACCCCACCCAGCACTGGTAACCCACGTTGCAGGGCAATCACAGCAACCAGATGTCACCTCGGCATGGGCACACCCCACCCAGCAGGATACCACCTCATGCGGGTCACCAGAGTGTTGAGGCCCTCACGACCGCCATGTTTCACCTAGGCCTGGGCACACCCCACCCAGTGGGGTTTCAACTCACGAATGTCACCCATGTAGTGAGGCCTTCATGGCTGCTGGTTGTCACCTTGGCCCAGTCATACGCCACCCAGTAGGATGCCACCACACAGGGGTAACCGGCATGGTAAGGCTGTCACGGCTGCCGGGTGTCATCTTGGCCCGTTCACACCACGCACAGCTGGGTGCCACCTCGTGCTAGCCACCCACGTGGCAAGTCATCTCAGCCACCATGTTTCCCTTTGGCCCCATCACTCTAGGCCTGGTGGGGTGTGACCTCACATGTGCTACCCACATGGTGAGGCAGTAACGGCCATAGTGTTTTACCTCATCCCCATGACACCATGCCCAGTGTGGTGTCATCTCTTGTGTGCCATCCATGTGGCAAGCCCATCATGGCTGCCGGGTGTCACCTCAGCCCGATCACACCCTACCTGGCAGGGCTAACCTCATGCATGCCACCCACATTGCAAGTCCAATCTGGTCGCTGTGTCATGTCAACCCAGTCACAACACACCATGCAGGATTCCAAATCGCATGGGTCACCTGTGTTGTGAGGCCTTCACAGCCACTGAGTGTCATCTCGACCTGGGTACACCTTGCCCATTGGGATGTCACCTAGCATGTGCCACCCACATGGTGCAGCACTCACGGCCACCAATGTTCAGCCCCGTCACTCCCTGCCCAGGAGAATGTCACCTCAGCATGGCACCTGCATGGCAAGGTGGTCACACCACTGGGTGTCACGTCTGCATGGTCACACCCCACCCCGCAGGTTGCCACCTGGCAAAGGTCAACTGTATGGTGAGGCTGTCATGGCTGCCAGATGTCTCCTCTGCCTGAGCACACAATGCCTGGTGGGGAGCCACCATGCACAGATCACCCACGTGATGAGGCCCTCACAGCCACCAGGTGTCACCCTGGTTGCTTCACACACCACCCAGCGGGGTACAACCTCGTATGGGTCACCTGCATGGAGAAGCCATCACTGCCACTGGGTGACAGCTTAGCTCAGTCACACCATGTCTTGTGGGGAGCCACCTCACTTGGGTCACCCATGTGGTGAGGCTGTCATAGCCATGGGATGTCACCTTGATCCCTTCATAGCATTCAAAGCAGGGTGCCACCATGCTAGAGCCACCTAAGAGGCAAGGGATCATGACCACCATGTGTCATCTCAGCCACATCACACCCCACCAGGCAAGGTGCTACCTCACCCATGTCACCAGCATGGTGAGGCTATCAAGGCCGCGAGGTGTCACCTAAGCCCACTCAGACACTGCCCGATGGGGTGCTACATAGTGCATGCTACTCACATGGCTAGGCCATCATGGCCACTGGGTGTCACTTCAGCCCCGTCATTCCCCACCCTGCCAGGTGCCACCTTGATGTGCCACCTGCATAGCTAGGCAATCACACCACTAGGTGCCACCTTGTCCCTGTGACACCACACCTGGCACCATGTCATCTCTGTGTGTCCCCCATGTAGTGAGGCCATCATGGCCACTGGGTGTCACCTCTTCCTGGTCAATACCCACCTGCTAGGGTGTCAACTAGCATGTGCTTCCCTCAGGACGAGACCATCACAGCCACCAGGTGTCACCTCAGCCCGATCACACACTGCACAGTGGGGTGTCACCTGGTGCATGCCACCTGTGCTGCAAGTCTGTCTCGGTCAAAGTGTGTCACCTCAATCCGGGTATACCCCACCATGTGAGATGCCACCTCGCATGGTTACTCACGTTGTGAGCACCTCTATGCCACCAGATGTCACCTTGGCCTGGTTACACCCTGCCAGGCAGGGTGCCAGCTCATGTGGGTCACCCATGTGGTGAGGTCCTCATGGCCACTGGGCATCACCTTGGACCAGTCACACACCACCTAACAGGGTGCCAATTTGCAAGGGTCACCCATGTGATGTGGCTCTCACAGCTGCTGTGGATCACTTTGGCCTGCTCACACTGCAGCCTGCAGGGTGCAATCTCACACTTGCTACGATTGTGGCGTGGCTGTCATGGCCACCAGGTGTCCCCTTGGCCTGGTCACAACCCACACAGCATGGTGCCACCTTTTGCAGGTCACCTATGTGGCAAGGCCATCACTGCTGCCGGGTGTCACCTCAGCTCAGTCACAACCTGCGCAGCAGGAAGCCACCTAGTATAGGTCACCAGGGTTGTGAGGCTGTCACAGCCACAGGGTGTCCATTGGCCCCATCGCACCTTGCCTGGCAGGGTGCTACCATGTGTGTGCCACCCAAGTGGTGAGGCCATCACAGCCACCAGGTGCCACCTCGGCCCTGTAACACCCCACCTTGTTGGGTGCAACCTTGCACTTGCCACCCATGTAGCTGGGCCATCACAGCACCATGTGTCACCTTGGCACCCTTACACCCTGCCCAGAGCGGTGGCACTTTGCAGGTTCCACCCACATTGCAAGGCCATTACAGCTGCTGGGTGTCACTTCAGCCCCACCACACCCTGCCTGGTGGGGTGTCAACTCATGTGATTCACCCACGTGGTGAGGCCATCAGGGATATCAGGCCTCACCTCAGCCCAGGCACATCCACCCTGTGGGGTGCCACCTTACCTGTGTAAGCCATGTGGTGAGGCTGTCAGTGTTGCCAGGTCTCACCTCAGCCCAGGGACACCATGTTTGGCCAGGAGCCACTTCATGCATGCCACCCACATGGCAAGGCCATGACGGCCACAGGGTGTCACCTAGGATTATCAAACACAGCCCAACAGTGTACCACCTTGGGCATGCCATGCATGTGGTGATGCTGTCATGACCATCAGGTATCACCTTGAATTGGGCACACCCCATCAGGCAGGGTGCCATCTCGTGAGGGTCACCTGGGTTGTGAGGCCCTCTCAGCCACCAGGTGGCACCTAGGCCCATGCACACCCCACCCACCAGAGTGCCATCTCACAAGGGTCACACTTGTGGCATGGCCCTCATGGCAACCGGCTGTCACCTAGGCCCAGGCACATCCAGCCCAACAGGATGCCACCATGCATGGGTCAGCCATGTGGTGAGTCTGTAATGGCTGCCAGATGTCACCTCAGCTCAGTCACACCCTGCCCGGCAAAAAGCCACCTCACATGGGTCATCCGTGTTGAGAGCCTGTCACAACACCGGGGTGTCCATTGGCCCCATCACACCCTGCTGGCAGGGTGCCACATCATGCATACCACCCAAGTGCTGAGGCCATTATGGTCACAAGGTGTAACCTCGGTCCAGTAACACCCCACCCTGATGGGAGCACCCTTGCACTTGTTACACACATAGCTGCACCGTCAAATCCACCGGGGGTACCTAGACCCCCTCACATCCCACCTGCGGTGTGCCACTTTGCATGTGCCACCCATGTTGCAAGGCCATTATGGCTGCCAGATGTCACATCAGATCCATCACACCCCACCTAGCAGAGTGCCACGTCACATCAGTCCCCCACGTGCTGTGGCCATCAGGGCTGCCAGGTGTCACATCAACCTGGGCATATCCACCCAGTGGGGTGCCACCTCACATAGGTAACCCACGTGGCAAGTACATCATAGCGGCTGGCTGTCACCTCAGCCCAGGCACATGCCACCTGATGGGGAGCCACCTTGCCCCTGTCACCCGAGTGGCAAGGCCATCACAGAAGCTGTGTTTGACATTGGCCTGGGCACACGCCGCCTGGTGGGATGCCACCACACCAGGGTCACCTATGTGCTGAGGCTGTCATGCCATTGGGTGTTGCCTCAGCCCAGTCACACATCACCTGGGGGCTGCCACCTCGCATGGGTCACCCACATGTTGATGCCCTCATGAAGGATGGGATTCACCTTCGCCTGGGCACACACCAACTGGAGGAGTGCCACATACTGTGGTGCATCTGCTTGATGAGGCCTGCATGGCAGCTGGGTGTCACCTAGACCTGGGCACACCCCACCCATCACGGTGACACATCGCACATGCCACCTGCGTGGCGATGTGGTCAGGATGCCGAGTTTCACCTCGGCCACTTCACAACCTGCCCAGTGTGGAGCCACCTCATGCAGGTGATGCACATGGCAAGACCCTCATGGCCAGGGTATCACTTAGGCCTGGTCACACCCCACCCCACAGAGTGCCACTTCACACATATCACCCATGAGGCAAGGCCATAATGGTCACTGGGTGTCACCTCGGCCCAGTTACACACTGCCTGGCTGTGTGCCACCATGTGTGGGTCTCCCGTGTGGCTAGGCCTTCATGCCCACTGGGTTTCACCTCAGAACTGGCACAACCCGCCCAGCTGGGTGCAACCTCATGTGGGTCACCTATGTTTTGAGGCCATAATGGAAGTGGGGTTTGACCCTGGCCTGGGCAAATCCCATCCAGAGGGATGCCACTCCACATGTGCCATCCGCATGGTGAGGCCATCATGGCCACCAGGTGTCACCTCGGCCTTGGGACACTCTGCCCATTGGAGAGCAACCTCATGCATGCCACCCATGTGGTGAGGCCTTGTACAGGTCACCTGCATGGTGAGGCCATCACAGCCACCAGGTGTGACTTTGGCACAGTCATGTGCTGCCCAACAGGTTGCCACATCACACTGGTCACCCACGTGGTAAGGCTGTCATGGCCCCTGAGTGTCACCTTGGCCTGGGCACACCCAACCCGGTGGGGTGCCACCCATGTGGTGAGGCCATCACAGAAACTGTGTTTGACCTTGGCCCAGAAACACCTGCCCAGTGGGGTTCCAGCCAGCCAGGGTCACCCATTTGGTGAGGCCCACACACTGCCAGGTGTCACCTAGGCCTGGGCACACCCCACCTGGTGGGATGCTAAATCTCATTGGTCACCCGCATGTTGAGGACATTACTGTGGCCTGGTGGAACCTCTGCCCCATCACTCCCTACCTGGTGGGGTGCTACCTCGTACAGGCCACCCATATTGCAAGGCCGTCACAGCCACCAGGTGTCACCTCAGCAGCATTGTACTCCACCCCTCAGGGTGCCACCTCACACGGGTCACCTGTGAGGCAAACCCATCATGGCCGCCAGGTGTCACATCAGTCCTGTCAAACCCCACCAGGTCAGGTAAAACCTCACATATGTCACCAGCATGGCAAGGTCATCATGACCGTGGCATGTCACCTCAGCCCCATAACACACCACCTGGCAGGGTGAAACCTTGCATGAGCCACCCACGTGGTGAGGACTTCACAGCCACTGGGTGTCAAAATGTTTCAGACACACACCTCATGCTGGAATGCCACCTCATGCAGGTCACCCATGCGGTGAGGCCGTCACAGCCACCATGTGTCACCTCGGCCCCAACTCTCCCTACCTGATGGGGTGCTACCTCACATGTGCCACCCACATGACAATGCAGTCACAGCCACTAGCTGTCACCTCATCCCCATGACACCACACCTGGTGGGGTGTCATCTCTTGCATGCCACCCATGTGATGAGGACACCACAGCCACCAGGTGTCACCTTAGCTCAATCACACTCTGTCCTGCAGTGTGTCACCTCATGCAAGCCACACGTGTTGTGAGTCCATCACAGTCATCATGTGTCACCTCATCCCAGGTGCACCTTGCCGTGTGCAATGCCACTTCGCACGAGTCACCTGAAATGTGAGGCCTTCATGGCTGCCAGGTGTCACCTAGGCCTGGGCACACCCCACCTGGTGGGATGCTACATCTCATTGGTCACCCGCATGTTGAGGACATTACAGTGGCCTGCTGGAACCTAGGCCCCATCACTCCCTACCTGGTGGGGTGCTACCTCGTACATGCCACCCACATGGCAAGGCCGTCACAGCCACAAGGTGTCACCTCAGCCTGGTCACACCCTCCCCAGTGGAGTGTCACCTTTT
Source organism: Hippopotamus amphibius kiboko (assembly GCF_030028045.1). Classification (NCBI taxonomy): domain Eukaryota; kingdom Metazoa; phylum Chordata; class Mammalia; order Artiodactyla; family Hippopotamidae; genus Hippopotamus; species Hippopotamus amphibius. The sequence goes on from NW_026648377.1 coordinate 24,616, forward strand.
GAATGCCACCCATATTGCTCATCTGTCACACCAACCATGTGTCACCTCAACCTGGGTGCACCCCACCCAGCACTGGTAACCCACATTGCAGGGCAATCACAGCAGCCAGATGTCACCTCGGCATGGGCACACCCCACCCAGCAGGATACCACCTCATGCGGGTCACCAGTGTGTTGAGGCCCTCACGGCTGCCATGTTTCACCTAAGCCTGGGCACACCCCACCCAGTGGGGTTTCAACTCACGAATGTCACCCATGTAGTGAGGCCTTCATGGCTGCTGGTTGTCACCTTGGCCCAGTCATACGCCACCCAGTAGGATGCCACCACACAGGGGTAACCGGCGTGGCAAGGCTGTCACGGCTGCCGGGTGTCATCTTGGCCCGTTCACACCACGCACAGCTGGGTGCCACCTTGTACTAGCCACCCCCGTGGCAAGTCATCTCAGCCACCATGTTTCCCTTTGGCCCCATCACTCTAGGCCTGGTGGGGTGTGACCTCACATGTGCTACCCACATGGTGAGGCAGTAACAGCCATAGTGTTTTACCTCATCCCCATGACACCATGCCCAGTGGGGTGTCATCTCTTGTGTGCCATCCATGTGGCAAGCCCATCATGGCTGCTGGGTGTCACCTCAGCCCGATCACACCCTACCTGGCAGGGCTAACCTCATGCATGCCACCCACATTGCAAGTCCAATCTGGTCACTGTGTCATGTCAACCCAGTCACAACACACCATGCAGGATTCCAAATCGCATGGGTCACCTGTGTTGTGAGGCCTTCACAGCCACTGAGTGTCATCTCGACCTGGGTACACCTTGCCCATTGGGATGTCACCTAGCATGTGCCACCCACATGGTGCAGCACTCACGGCCACCAATGTTCAGCCCCGTCACTCCCTGCCCAGGAGAATGTCACCTCAACATGGCACCTGCATGGCAAGGTGGTCACACCACTGGGTGTCACGTCTGCATGGTCACACCCCACCCTGCAGGTTGCCACCTGGCAAAGGTCAACGGTATGGTGAGGCTGTCATGGCTGCCAGATGTCTCCTCTGCCTGAGCACACAATGCCTGGTGGGGAGCCACCATGCACAGATCACCCACGTGATGAGGCCCTCATAGCCACCAGGTGTCACCCTGGTTGCTTCACACACCACCCAGCGGGGTACAACCTTGTATGGGTCACCTGCATGGAGAAGCCATCACTGCCCCTGGGTGACAGCTGAGCTCAGTCACACCATGTCTTGTGGGGAGCCACCTCACTTGGGTCACCCATGTGGTGAGGCTGTCCTAGCCATGGGATGTCACCTTGACCCCTTCATAGCATTCACAGCAGGGTGCCACCATGCTAGAGCCACCTAAGAGGCAAGGGATCATGACCACCATGTGTCATCTCAGCCACGTCACACCCCACCAGGCAAGGTGCTACCTCACCCATGTCACCAGCATGGTGAGGCTATCAAGGCCGCGAGGTGTCACCTAAGCCCACTCAGACACTGCCCGATGGGGTGCTACATAGTGCATGCTACTCACATGGCTAGGCCATCATGGCCACTGGGTGTCACTTCAGCCCCGTCATTCCCCACCCTGCCAGGTGCCAACTTGTTGTGCCACCCGCATAGCTGGGCAATCACACCACTAGGTGCCACCTTGTCCCTGTGACACCACACCTGGCACCATGTCATCTCTGTGTGTCCCCCATGTAGTGAGGCCATCACGGCCACTGGGTGTCACCTCTTCCTGGTCAATACCCACCTGCCAGGGTGTCAACTAGCATGTGCTTCCCTCAGGACGAGACCATCACAGCCACCAGGTGTCACCTCAGCCCGATCACACACTGCACAGTGGGGTGTCACCTGGTGCATGCCACCTGTGCTGCAAGTCTGTCTCGGTCAAAGTGTGTCACCTCAATCCGGGTATACCCCACCATGTGAGATGCCACCTCGCATGGTTACTCACGTTGTGAGCACCTCTATGCCACCAGATGTCACCTTGGCCTGGTTACACCCTGCCAGGCAGGGTGCCAGCTCATGTGGGTCACCCATGTGGTGAGGTCCTCATGGCCACTGGGCATCACCTTGGACCAGTCACACACCACCAAACAGGGTGCCAATTTGCAAGGGTCACCCATGTGATGTGGCTCTCACAGCTGCTGTGGATCACTTTGGCCTGCTCACACTGCAGCCTGCAGGGTGCAATCTCACACTTGCTACGATTGTGGCGTGGCTGTCATGGCCACCAGGTGTCCCCTTGGCCTGGTCACAACCCACACAGCATGGTGCCACCTTTTGCAGGTCACCTATGTGGCAAGGCCATCACTGCTGCCGGGTGTCACCTCAGCTCAGTCACAACCTGCGCAGCAGGAAGCCACCTAGTATAGGTCACCAGGGTTGTGAGGCTGTCACAGCCACAGGGTGTCCATTGGCCCCATCGCACCTTGCCTGGCAGGGTGCTACCATGTGTGTGCCACCCAAGTGGTGAGGCCATCACAGCCACCAGGTGCCACCTCGGCCCTGTAACACCCCACCTGGTTGGGTGCAACCTTGCACTTGCCACCCATGTAGCTGGGCCATCACAGCACCATGTGTCACCTTGGCACCCTTACACCCTGCCCAGAGCGGTGGCACTTTGCAGGTTCCACCCACAGTGCAAGGCCATTACGGCTGCTGGGTGTCACTTCAGCCCCACCACACCCTGCCTGGTGGGGTGTCAACTCATGTGATTCACCCACGTGGTGAGGCCATCAGGGATATCAGGCCTCACCTCAGCCCAGGCACATCCACCCTGTGGGGTGCCACCTTACATGTGTAAGCCATGTGGTGAGGCTGTCAGTGTTGCCAGGTCTCACCTCAGCCCAGGGACACCATGTCCGGCCAGGAGCCACTTCGTGCATGCCACCCACATGGCAAGGCCATGACGGCCACAGGGTGTCACCTAGGATTATCAAACACAGCCCAACAGTGTACCACCTTGGGCATGCCATGCATGTGGTGATGCTGTCTTGACCATCAGCTATCACCTTGAATTGGGCACACCCCATCAGGCAGGGTGCCATCTCGTGAGGGTCACGTGGGTTGTGAGGCCCTCTCAGCCACCAGGTGGCACCTAGGCCCATGCACACCCCACCCACCAGAGTGCCCTCTCACAAGGGTCACACTTGTGGCATGGCCCTCATGGCAACCGGCTGTCACCTAGGCCCAGGCACATCCAGCCCAACAGGATGCCACCATGCATGGGTCAGCCATGTGGTGAGGCTGTAATGGCTGCCAGATGTCACCTCAGCTCAGTCACACCCTGCCTGGCAAAAAGCCACCTCACATGGGTCATCCGTGTTGAGAGCCTGTCACAACCACGGGGTGTCCATTGGCCCCATCACACCCTGCTGGCAGGGTGCCACATCATGCATACCACCCAAGTGCTGAGGCCATTATGGTCACAAGGTGTAACCTCGGTCCAGTAACACCCCACCCAGATGGGTGCACCCTTGCACTTGTCACACACATAGCTGCACCGTCAAAGCCACCGGGGGTCACCTAGACCCCCTCTCATCCCAACTGCAGTGTGCCACTTTGCATGTGCCACCCATGTTGCAAGGCCATTATGGCTGCCAGATGTCACATCAGATCCATCACACCCCACCTAGCAGAGTGCCACGTCACATCAGTCCCCCACGTGCTGTGGCCATCAGGGCTGCCAGGTGTCACATCAACCTGGGCATATCCACCCAGTGGGGTGCCACCTCACATAGGTAACCCACGTGGCAAGTACATCATAGCGGCTGGCTGTCACCTCAGCCCAGGCACACGCCACCTGATGGGGAGCCACCTTGCCCCTGTCACCGGAGTGGCAAGGCCATCACAGAAGCTGTGTTTGACATTGGCCTGGGCACACGCCGCCTGGTGGGATGCCACCACACCAGGGTCACCTATGTGCTGAGGCTGTCATGCCATTGGGTGTTGCCTCAGCCCAGTCACACATCACCTGGGGGCTGCCACCTCGCATGGGTCACCCACATGTTGATGCCCTCATGAAGGATGGGATTCACCTTCGCCTGGGCACACACCAACTGGAGGAGTGCCACATACTGTGGTGCATCTGCCTGATGAGGCCTGCATGGCAGCTGGGTGTCACCTAGACCTGGGCACACCCCACCCATCACGGTGACACATCGCACATGCCACCTGCGTGGCGATGTGGTCAGGATGCCGAGTTTCACCTCGGCCACTTCACAACCTGCCCAGTGGGGAGCCACCTCATGCAGGTGATGCACATGGCAAGACCCTCATGGCCAGGGTGTCACTTAGGCCTGGTCACACCCAACCCCACAGAGTGCCATTTCACACATATCACCCATGAGGCAAGGCCATAATGGTCACTGGGGGTCCCCTCGGGCCAGTTACACACTGCCTGGCTGTGTGCCACCATGTGTGGGTCTCCCGTGTGGCTAGGCCTTCATGCCCACTGGGTTTCACCTCAGAACTGGCACAACCCGCCCAGCTGGGTGCAACCTCATGTGGGTCACCCACGTTTTGAGGCCATAATGGAAGTGGGGTTTGACCTCGGCCTGGGCAAATCCCATCCAGAGGGATACCACTCCACATGTGCCATCCGCATGGTGAGGCCATCATGGCCACCAGGTGTCACCTCGGCCTTGGGACACTCTGCCCATTGGAGAGCAACCTCATGCATGCCACCCATATGGTGAGGCCTTGTACAGGTCACCTGCATGGTGAGGCCATCACAGCCACCAGGTGTGACTGTGGCACAGTCATGTGCTGCCCAACAGGTTGCCACATCACACTGGTCACCCACGTGGTTAGGCTGTCATGGCCCCTGAGTGTCACCTTGGCCGGGGCACACCCAACCCAGTGGGGTGCCACCCATGTGGTGAGGCCATCACAGAAACTGTGTTTGACCTTGGCCCAGAAACACCTGCCCAGTGGGGTTCCAGCCAGCCAGGGTCACCCATTTGGTGAGGGCCACACACTGCCAGGTGTCACCTAGGACTGGGCACACCCCACCTGGTGGGATGCTCCATCTCATTGGTCACCTGCATGTTGAGGACATTACTGTGGCCTGGTGGAACCTCGGCCCCATCACTCCCTACCTGGTGGGGTGCTACCTCGTACAGGCCACCCACATTGCAAGGCCGTCACAGCCACCAGGTGTCACCTCAGCCCCATTGTACTCCACCCATCAGGGTGCCACCTCACACGGGTCACCTGTGAGGCAAACGCATCATGGCCGCCAGGTGTAACATCAGTCCTGTCAAACCCCACCAGGTCAGGTAAAACCTCACATATGTCACCAGCATGGCAAGGTCATCATGACCGTGGCATGTCACCTCAGCCCCATAACACACCACCTGGCAGGGTGAAACCTTGCATGAGCCACCCACGTGGTGAGGACTTCACAGCCACTGGGTGTCAAAATGGTTCAGACACACACCTCATGCTGGAATGCCACCTCATGCAGGTCACCCATGCGGTGAGGCCGTCACAGCCACCATGTGTCACCTCGGCCCCAACTCTCCCTACCTGATTGGGTGCTACCTCACATGTGCCACCCACATGACAATGCAGTCACAGCCACTAGCTGTCACCTCATCCCCATGACACCACACCTGGTGGGGTGTCATCTCTTGCATGCCACCCATGTGATGAGGACACCACAGCCACCAGGTGTCACCTTAGCTCAATCACACTCTGTCCTGCAGTGTGTCACCTCATGCAAGCCACACATGTTGTGAGTCCATCACAGTCATCATGTGTCACCTCAACCCAGGTGCACCTTGCCGTGTGCAATGCCACTTCGCACGAGTCACCTGAAATGTGAGGCCTTCATGGCTGCCAGGTGTCACCTAGGCCTGGGCACACCCCACCTGGTGGGATGCTACATCTCATTGGTCACCCGCATGTTGAGGACATTACAGTGGCCTGGTGGAACCTCGGCCCCATCACTCCCTACCTGGTGGGGTGCTACCTCGTACATGCCACCCACATGGCAAGGCCGTCACAGCCACAAGGTGTCACCTCAGCCTGGTCACACCCTCCCCAGTGGAGTGTCACCTTTCGCATGCCACCCATATTGCTCATCTGTCACACCAACCATGTGTCACCTCAACCTGGGTGCACCCCACCCAGCATTGGTAACCCACATTGCAGGGCAATCACAGCAACCAGATGTCACCTAGGCATGGGCACACCCCACCCAGCAGGATACCACCTCATGCGGGTCACCAGTGTGTTGAGGCCCTCACGGCCGCCATGTTTCTCGTACGCCTGGGCACACCCCACCCAGTAGGGTTTCAACTCATGAATGTCACCCATGTAGTGAGGCCTTCATGGCTGCTGGTTGTCACCTTGGCCCAGTCATACGCCACCCAGTAGGATGCCACCACACAGGGGTAACCGGCGTGGCAAGGCTGTCACGGCTGCCGGGTGTCATCTTGGTCCATTCACACCACGCACACCTGGGTGCCACCTCGTACTAGCCACCCACGTGGCAAGTCATCTCAGCCACCATGTTTCCCTTTGGCCCCATCACTCTAGGCCTGGTGGGGTGTGACCTCACATGTGCTACCCACATGGTGAGGAAGTAACAGCCATAGTGTTTTACCTCATCCCCATGACACCATGCCCAGTGGGGTGTCATCTCTTGTGTGCCATCCATGTGGCAAGCCCATCATGGCTGCCGGGTGTCACCTCAGCCCGATCACACCCTACCTGGCAGGGCTAACCTCATGCATGCCACCCACATTGCAAGTCCAATCTGGTCGCTGTGTCATGTCAACCCAGTCACAACACACCATGCAGGATTCCAAATCACATGGGTCACCTGTGTTGTGAGGCCTTCACAGCCACTGAGTGTCATCTCGACCTGGGTACACCTTGCCCATTGGGATGTCACCTAGCATGTGCCACCCACATGGTGCAGCACTCACGGCCACCAATGTTCAGCCCCGTCACTCCCTGCCCAGTAGAATGTCACCTCAACATGACACCTGCATGGCAAGGTGGTCACACCACTGGGTGTCACGTCTGCATGGTCACACCCCACCCCGCAGGTTGCCACCTGGCAAAGGTCAACTGTATGGTGAGGCTGTCATGGCTGCCAGATGTCTCCTCTGCCTGAGCACACAATGCCTGGTGGGGAGCCACCATGCACAGATCACCCACGTGATGAGGCCCTCACAGCCACCAGGTGTCACCCTGGTTGCTTCACACACCACCCAGTCGGGTACAACCTCGTATGGGTCACCTGCATGGAGAAGCCATCACTGCCCCTGGGTGACAGCTTAGCTCAGTCACACCATGTCTTGTGGGGAGCCACCTCACTTGGGTCACCCATGTGGTGAGGCTGTCCTAGCCATGGGATGTCACCTTGACCCCTTCATAGCATTCACAGCAGGGTGCCACCATGCTAGAGCCACCTAAGAGGCAAGGGATCATGACCACCATGTGTCATCTCAGCCACGTCACACCCCACCAGGCAAGGTGCTACCTCACCCATGTCACCAGCATGGTGAGGCTATCAAGGCCGCGAGGTGTCACCTAAGCCCACTCAGACACTGCCCGATGGGGTGCTACATAGTGCATGCTACTCACATGGCTAGGCCATCATGGCCACTGGGTGTCACTTCAGCCCCGTCATTCCCCAGCCTGCCAGGTGCCACCTTGTTGTGCCACCCGCATAGCTGGGCAATCACACCACTAAGTGCCACCTTGTCCCTGTGACACCACACCTGGCACCATGTCATCTCTGTGTGTCCCCCATGTAGTGATGCCATCACGGCCACTGGGTGTCACCTCTTCCTGGTCAATACCCACCTGCCAGGGTGTCAACTAGCATGTGCTTCCCTCAGGACGAGACCATCACAGCCACCAGGTGTCACCTCAGCCCGATCACACACTGCACAGTGGGGTGTCACCTGGTGCATGCCACCTGTGCTGCAAGTCTGTCTCGGTCAAAGTGTGTCACCTCAATCCGGGTATACCCCACCATGTGAGATGCCACCTCGCATGGTTACTCACGTTGTGAGCACCTCTATGCCACCAGATGTCACCTTGGCCTGGTTACACCCTGCCAGGCAGGGTGCCAGCTCATGTGGGTCACCCATGTGGTGAGGTCCTCATGGCCACTGGGCATCACCTTGGACCAGTCACACACCACCTAACAGGGTGCCAATTTGCAAGGGTCACCCATGTGATGTGGCTCTCACAGCTGCTGTGGATCACTTTGGCCTGCTCACACTGCAGCCTGCAGGGTGCAATCTCACACTTGCTACGATTGTGGCGTGGCTGTCATGGCCACCAGGTGTCCCCTTGGCCTGGTCACAACCCACACAGCATGGTGCCACCTTTTGCAGGTCACCTATGTGGCAAGGCCATCACTGCTGCCGGGTGTCACCTCAGCTCAGTCACAACCTGCGCAGCAGGAAGCCACCTAGTATAGGTCACCAGGGTTGTGAGGCTGTCACAGCCACAGGGTGTCCATTGGCCCCATCGCACCTTGCCTGGCAGGGTGCTACCATGTGTGTGCCACCCAAGTGGTGAGGCCATCACAGCCACCAGGTGCCACCTCGGCCCTGTAACACCCCACCTGGTTGGGTGCAACCTTGCACTTGCCACCCATGTAGCTGGGCCATCACAGCACCATGTGTCACCTTGGCACCCTTACACCCTGCCCAGAGCAGTGGCACTTTGCAGGTTCCACCCACATTGCAAGGCCATTACGGCTGCTGGGTGTCACTTCAGCCCCACCACACCCTGCCTGGTGGGGTGTCAACTCATGTGATTCACCCACGTGGTGAGGCCATCAGGGATATCAGGCCTCACCTCAGCCCAGGCACATCCACCCTGTGGGGTGCCACCTTACATGTGTAAGCCATGTGGTGAGGCTGTCAGTGTTGCCAGGTCTCACCTCAGCCCAGCGACACCATGTCCGGCCAGGAGCCACTTCATGCATGCCACCCACATGGCAAGGCCATGACGGCCACAGGGTGTCACCTAGGATTATCAAACACAGCCCAACAGTGTACCACCTTGGGCATGCCATGCATGTGGTGATGCTGTCATGACCATCAGGTATCACCTTGAATTGGGCACACCCCATCAGGCAGGGTGCCATCTCGTGAGGGTCACCTGGGTTGTGAGGCCCTCTCAGCCACCAGGTGGCACCTAGGCCCATGCACACCCCACCCACCAGAGTGCCATCTCACAAGGGTCACACTTGTGGCATGGCCCTCATGGCAACCGGCTGTCACCTAGGCCCAGGCACATGCAGCCCAACAGGATGCCACCATGCATGGGTCACCCATGTGGTGAGGCTGTAATGGCTGCCAGATGTCACCACAGCTCAGTCACACCCTGCCTGGCAAAAAGCCACCTCACATGGGTCATCCGTGTTGAGAGCCTGTCACAACCACGGGGTGTCCATTGGCCCCATCACACCCTGCTGGCAGGGTGCCACATCATGCATACCACCCAAGTGCTGAGGCCATTATGGTCACAAGGTGTAACCTCGGTCCAGTAACACCCCACCCTGATGGGAGCACCCTTGCACTTGTCACACACATAGCTGCACCGTCAAAGCCACCGGGGGTACCTAGACCCCCTCACATCCCACCTGCGGTGTGCCACTTTGCATGTGCCACCCATGTTGCAAGGCCATTATGGCTGCCAGATGTCACATCAGATCCATCACACCCCACCTAGCAGAGTGCCACGTCACATCAGTCCCCCACGTGCTGTGGCCATCAGGGCTGCCAGGTGTCACATCAACCTGGGCATATCCACCCAGTGGGGTGCCACCTCACATAGGTAACCCACGTGGCAAGTACATCATAGCGGCTGGCTGTCAACTCAGCCCAGGCACACGCCACCTGATGGGGAGCCACCTTGCCCCTGTCACCCGAGTGGCAAGGCCATCACAGAAGCTGTGTTTGACATTGGCCTGGGCACACGCCGCCTGGTGGGATGCCACCACACCAGGGTCACCTATGTGCTGAGGCTGTCATGCCATTGGGTGTTGCGTCAGCCCAGTGACACATCACCTGGGGACTGCCACCTCGCATGGGTCACCCACATGTTGATACCCTCATGAATGCTGGGATTCACCTTCGCCTGGGCACACACCAACTGGAGGAGTGCCACATACTGTGGTGCATCTGCCTGATGAGGCCTGCATGGCAGCTGGGTGTCACCTAGACCTGGGCACAACCCACCCATCACGGTCACACATCGCACATGCCACCTGTGTGGCGATGTGGTCAGGATGCCGAGTTTCACCTCGGCCACTTCACAACCTGCCCAGTGGGGAGCCACCTCATGCAGGTGATGCACATGGCAAGACCCTCATGGCCAGGGTGTCACTTAGGCCTGGTCACACCCCACCCCACAGAGTGCCACTTCACACATATCACCCATGAGGCAAGGCCATAATGGTCACTGGGGGTCACCTCGGCCCAGTTACACACTGCCTGGCTGTGTGCCACCATGTGTGGGTCTCCCGTGTGGCTAGGCCTTCATGCCCACTGGGTTTCACCTCAGAACTGGCACAACCCGCCCAGCTGGGTGCAACCTCATGTGGGTCACCCACGTTTTGAGGCCACAATGGAAGTGGGGTTTGACCTCGGCCTGGGCAAATCCCATCCAGAGGGATGCCACTCCACATGTGCCATCCGCATGGTGAGGCCATCATGGCCACCAGGTGTCACCTCGGCCTTGGGACATTCTGCCGATTGGAGAGCAACCTCATGCATGCCACCCATGTGGTGAGGCCTTGTACAGGTCACCTGCATGGTGAGGCCATCACAGCCACCAGGTGTCACTTTGGCACAGTCATGTGCTGCCCAACAGGTTGCCACATCACACTGGTCACCCACGTGGTAAGGCTGTCATGGCCCCTGAGTGTCACCTTGGCCTGGGCACACCCAACCCGGTGGGGTGCCACCCATGTGGTGAGGCCATCACAGAAACTGTGTTTGACCTTGGCCCAGAAACACCTGCCCAGTGGGGTTCCAGCCAGCCAGGGTCACCCATTTGGTGAGGCCCACACACTGCCAGGTTTCACCTAGGCCTGGGCACACCCCACCTGGTGGGATGCTACATCTCATTGGTCACCCGCATGTTCAGGACATTACTGTGGCCTGGTGGAACCTCGGCCCCATCACTCCCTACCTGGTGGGGTGCTACCTCGTACAGGCCACCCACATTGCAAGGCCGTCACAGCCACCAGGTGTCACCTCAGCCCCATTGTACTCCACCCATCAGGGTGCCACCTCACACAGGTCACCTGTGAGGCAAACCCATCATGGACACCAGGTGTCACATCAGTCCTGTCAAACCCCACCAGGTCAGGTAAAACCTCACATATGTCACCAGCATGGCAAGGTCATCATGACCGTGGCGTGTCACCTCAGCCCCATAACACACCACCTGGCAGGGTGAAACCTTGCATGAGCCACCCACGTGGTGAGGACTTCACAGCCACTGGGTGTCAAAATGGCCCAGACACACACCTCATGGTGGAATGCCACCTCATGCAGGTCACCCATGCGGTGAGGCCGTCACAGCCACCATGTGTCACCTCGGCCCCAACTCTCCCTACCTGATGGGGTGCTACCTCACATGTGCCACCCACATGACAATGCAGTCACAGCCACTAGCTGTCACCTCATCCCCATGACACCACACCTGGGGGGGTGTCATCTCTTGCATGCCACCCATGTGATGAGGACACCACAGCCACCAGGTGTCACCTTAGCTCAATCACACTCTGTCCTGCAGTGTGTCACCTCATGCAAGCCACACGTGTTGTGAGTCCATCACAGTCATCATGTGTCACCTCAACCCAGGTGCACCTTGCCGTGTGCAATGCCACTTCGCACGAGTCACCTGAAATGTGAGGCCTTCATGGCTGCCAGGTGTCACCTAGGCCTGGGCACACCCCACCTGGTGGGATGCTACATCTCATTGGTCACCCGCATGTTGAGGACATTACAGTGGCCTGGTGGAACCTCGGCCCCATCACTCCCTACCTGGTGGGGTGCTACCTCGTACATGCCACCCACATGGCAAGGCCATCACAGCCACAAGGTGTCACCTCAGCCTGGTCACACCCTCCCCAGTGGAGTGTCACCTTTTGAATGCCACCCATATTGCTCATCTGTCACACCAACCATGTGTCACCTCAACCTGGGTGCACCCCACCCAGCACTGGTAACCCACATTGCAGGGCAATCACAGCAGCCAGATGTCACCTCAGCATGAGCACACCCCACCCAGCAGGATACCAGCTCATGCGGGTCACCAGTGTGTTGAGGCCCTCACAGCAGCCATGTTTCACCTAGGCCTGGGCACACCCCACCCAGTGGGGTTTCAACTCACGAATGTCACCCATGTAGTGAGGCCTTCATGGCTGCTGGTTGTCACCTTGGCCCAGTCATATGCCACCCAGTAGGATGCCACCACACAGGGGTAACCGGCGTGGCAAGGCTGTCACGGCTGCCGGGTGTCATCTTGGCCCGTTCACACCACGCACAGCTGGGTGCCACCTCATGCTAGCCACCCACGTGGCAAGTCATCTCAGCCACCATGTTTCACTTTGGCCCCATCACTCTAGGCCGGGTGGGGTGCGACAACACATGTGCTACCCACATGGTGAGGCAGTAACAGCCATAGAGTTTTACCTCATCCCCATGACACCATGCCCAGTGGGGTGTCATCTCTTGTGTGCCATCCATGTGGCAAGCCCATCATGGCTGCCGGGTGTCACCTCAGCCCGATCACACCCTACCTGGCAGGGCTAACCTCATGCATGCCACCCACATTGCAAGTCCAATCTGGTCGCTGTGTCATGTCAACCCCGTCACAACACACCATGCAGGATTCCAAATCGCATGGGTCACCTGTGTTGTGAGGCCTTCACAGCCACTGAGTGTCATCTCGACTTGGGTACACCTTGCCCATTGGGATGTCACCTAGCATGTGCCACCCACATGGTGCAGCACTCACGGCCACCAATGTTCAGCCCCGTCACTCCCTGCCCAGGAGAATGTCACCTCAACATGGCACCTGCATGGCAAGGTGGTCACACCACTGGGTGTCACGTCTGCATGGTCACACCCCACCCCGCAGGTTGCCACCTGGCAAAGGTCAACTGTATGGTGAGGCTGTCATGGCTGCCAGATGTCTCCTCTGCCTGAGCACACAATGCCTGGTGGGGAGCCACCATGCACAGATCACCCACGTGATGAGGCCCTCACAGCCACCAGGTGTCACCCTGGTTGCTTCACACACCACCCAGAGGGGTACAACCTCGTATGGGTCATCTGCATGGAGAAGCCATCACTGCCCCTGGGTGACAGCTTAGCTCAGTCACACCATGTCTTGTGGTGAACCACCTCACTTGGGTCACCCATGTGGTGAGGCTGTCATAGCCATGGGATGTCACCTTGACCCCTTCATAGCATTCACAGCAGGGTGCCACCATGCTAGAGCCACCTAAGAGGCAAGGGATCATGACCACCATGTGTCATCTCAGCCACGTCACACACCACCCGGCAAGGTGCTACCTCACCCATGTCACCAGCATGGTGAGGCTATCAAGGCCGCGAGGTGTCACCTAAGCCCACTCAGACACTGCCCGATGGGGTGCTACATAGTGCATGCTACTCACATGGCTAGGCCATCATGGCCACTGGGTGTCACTTCAGCCCCGTCATTCCCCACCCTGCCAGGTGCCACCTTGATGTGCCACCTGCATAGCTAGGCAATCACACCACTAGGTGCCACCTTGTCCCTGTGACACCACACCTGGCACCATGTCATCTCTGTGTGTCCCCCATGTAGTGAGGCCATCACGGCCACTGGGTGTCACCTCTTCCTGGTCAATACCCACCTGCCAGGGTGTCAACTAGCATGTGCTTCCCTCAGGACGAGACCATCACAGCCACCAGGTGTCACCTCAGCCCGATCACACACTGCACAGTGGGGTGTCACCTGGTGCATGCCACCTGTGCTGCAAGTCTGTCTCGGTCAAAGTGTGTCACCTCAACCCGGGCATACCCCACCATGTGAGATGCCACCTCGCATGGTTACTCACGTTGTGAGCACCTCTATGCCACCAGATGTCACCTTGGCCTGGTTACACCCTGCCAGGCAGGGTGCCAGCTCATGTGGGTCACCCATGTGGTGAGGTCCTCATGGCCACTGGGCATCACCTTGGACCAGTCACACACCACCTAACAGGGTGCCAATTTGCAAGGGTCACCCATGTGATGTGGCTCTCACAGCTGCTGTGGATCACTTTGGCCTGCTCACACTGCAGCCTGCAGGGTGCAATCTCACACTTGCTACGATTGTGGCGTGGCTGTCATGGCCGCCAGGTGTCCCCTTGGCCTAGTCACAACCCACACAGCATGGTGCCACCTCTTGCAGGTCACCTATGTGGCAAGGCCATCACTGCTGCCGGGTGTCACCTCAGCTCGGTCACAACCTGCGCAGCAGGAAGCCACCTAGTATAGGTCACCAGGGTTGTGAGGCTGTCACAGCCACAGGGTGTCCATTGGCCCCATCGCACCTTGCCTGGCAGGGTGCTACCATGTGTGTGCCACCCAAGTGGTGAGGCCATCACAGCCACCAGGTGCCACCTCGGCCCTGTAACACCCCACCTGGTTGGGTGCAACCTTGCACTTGCCACTCATGTAGCTGGGCCATCACAGCACCATGTGTCACCTTGGCACCCTTACACCCTGCCCAGAGCAGTGGCACTTTGCAGGTTCCACCCACATTGCAAGGCCATTACAGCTGCTGGGTGTCACTTCAGCCCCGCCACACCCTGCCTGGTGGGGTGTCAACTCATGTGATTCACCCACGTGGTGAGGCCATCAGGGATATCAGGCCTCACCTCAGCCCAGGTACATCCACCCTGTGGGGTGCCACCTTACATATGTAAGCCATGTGGTGAGGCTGTCAGTGTTGCCAGGTCTCACCTCAGCCCAGGGACACCATGTCTGGCCAAGAGCCACTTCGTGCATGCCACCCACATGGCAAGGCCATGACGGCCACAGGGTGTCACCTAGGATTATCAAACACAGCCCAACAGTGTACCACCTTGGGCATGCCATGCATGTGGTGATGCTGTCATGACCATCAGGTATCACCTTGAATTGGGCACACCCCATCAGGCAGGGTGCCATCTCGTGAGGGTCACCTGGGTTGTGAGGCCCTCTCAGCCACCAGGTGGCACCTAGGCCCATGCACACCCCACCCACCAGAGTGCCATCTCACAAGGGTCACACTTGTGGCATGGCCCTCATGGCAACCGGCTGTCACCTAGGCCCAGGCACATCCAGCCCAACAGGATGCCACCATGCATGGGTCAGCCATGTGGTGAGGCTGTAATGGCTGCCAGATGTCACCTCAGCTCAGTCACACCCTGCCTGGCAAAAAGCCACCTCACATGGGTCATCCGTGTTGAGAGCCTGTCACAACCACGGGGTGTCCATTGGCCCCATCACACCCTGCTGGCAGGGTGCCACATCATGCATACCACCCAAGTGCTGAGGCCATTATGGTCACAAGGTGTAACCTCGGTCCAGTAACACCGCACCCTGATGGGAGCACCCTTGCACTTGTCACACACATAGCTGCACCGTCAAATCCACCGGGGGTATCTAGACCCCCTCACATCCCACCTGCGGTGTGCCACTTTGCATGTGCCACCCATGTTGCAAGGCCATTATGGCTGCCAGATGTCACATCAGATCCATCACACCCCACCTAGCAGAGTGCCACGTCACATCAGTCACCCACGTGCTGTGGCCATCAGGGCTGCCAGGTGTCACATCAACCTGGGCATATCCACCCAGTGGGGTGCCACCTCACATAGGTAACCCACGTGGCAACTACATCATAGCGGCTGGCTGTCACCTCAGCCCAGGCACACGCCACCTGATGGGGAGCCACCTTGCCCCTGTCACCCGAGTGGCAAGGCCATCACAGAAGCTGTGTTTGACATTGGCCTGGGCACACGCCACCTGGTGTGATGCCACCACACCAGGGTCACCTATGTGGTGAGGCTGTCATGCCATTGGGTGTTGCCTCAGCCCAGTCACACATCACCTGGGGGCTGCCACCTCGCATGGGTCACCCACATGTTGATGCCCTCATGAATGATGGGATTCACCTTCGCCTGGGCACACACCAACTGGAGGAGTGCCACATACTGTGGTGCCTCTGCCTGATGAGGCCTGCATGGCAGCTGGGTGTCACCTAGACCTGGGCACACCCCACCCATCACGGTGACACATCGCACATGCCACCTGCATGGCGATGTGGTCAGGATGCCGAGTTTCACCTCGGCCACTTCACAACCTGCCCAGTGGGGAGCCACCTCATGCAGGTGATGCACATGGCAAGACCCTCATGGCCAGGGTGTCACTTAGGCCTGGTCACACCCCACCCCACAGAGTGCCACTTCACACATATCACCCATGAGGCAAGGCCATAATGGTCACTGGGGGTCACCTCGGCCCAGTTACACACTGCCTGGCTGTGTGCCACCATGTGTGGGTCTCCCGTGTGGCTAGGCCTTCATGCCCACTGGGTTTCACCTCAGAACTGGCACAACCCGCCCAGCTGGGTGCAACCTCATGTGGGTCACCCACGTTTTGAGGCCATAATGGAAGTGGGGTTTGACCTCGGCCTGGGCAAATCCCATCCAGAGGGATGCCACTCCACATGTGCCATCCGCATGGTGAGGCCATCATGGCCACCAGGTGTCACCTCGGCCTTGAGACACTCTGCCCATTGGAGAGCAACCTCATGCATGCCACCCATGTGGTGAGGCCTTGTACAGGTCACCTGCATGGTGAGGCCATCACAGCTACCAGGTGTGACTTTGGCACAGTCATGTGCTGCCCAACAGGTTGCCACATCACACTGGTCACCCACGTGGTAAGGCTGTCATGGCCCCTGAGTGTCACCTTGCCCTGGGCACACCCAACCCGGTGGGGTGCCACCCATGCGGTGAGGCCATCACAGAAACTGTGTTTGACCTTGGCCCAGAAACACCTGCCCAGTGGGGTTCCAGCCAGCCAGGGTCACCCATTTGGTGAGGCCCACACACTGCCAGGTGTCACCTAGGCCTGGGCACACCCCACCTGGTGGGATGCTACATCTCATTGGTCACCCGCATGTTCAGGACATTACTGTGGCCTGGTGGAACCTCGGCCCCATCACTCCCTACCTGGTGGGGTGTTACCTCGTAAAGGCCACCCACATTGCAAGGCCGTCACAGCCACCAGGTGTCACCTCAGCCCCATTGTACTCCACCCATCAGGGTGCCACCTCACACGGGTCACCTGTGAGGCAAACCCATCATGGCCGCCAGGTGTCACATCAGTCCTGTCAAACCCCACCAGGTCAGGTAAAACCTCACATATGTCACCAGCATGGCAAGGTCATCATGACCGTGGCGTGTCACCTCAGCCCCATAACACACCACCTGGCAGGGTGAAACCTTGCATGAGCCACCCACGTGGTGAGGACTTCACAGCCACTGG
The DNA here is from genome assembly GCF_030028045.1 of Hippopotamus amphibius kiboko. Lineage (NCBI taxonomy): Eukaryota > Metazoa > Chordata > Mammalia > Artiodactyla > Hippopotamidae > Hippopotamus > Hippopotamus amphibius. The sequence continues at coordinate 42,186 of NW_026648377.1, forward strand.
GTGTCAAAATGGCCCAGACACACACCTCATGGTGGAATGCCACCTCATGCAGGTCACCCATGCGGTGAGGCCGTCACAGCCACCATGTGTCACCTCAGCCCCAACTCTCCCTACCTGATGGGGTGCTACCTCACATGTGCAACCCACATGACAATGAAGTCACAGCCACTAGCTGTCACCTCATCCCCATGACACCACACCTGGTGGGGTGTCATCTCTTGCATGCCACCCATGTGATGAGGACACCACAGCCACCAGGTGTCACCTTAGCTCAATCACACTCTGTCCTCCAGTGTGTCACCTCATGCAAGCCACACGTGTTGTGAGTCCATCACAGTCATCATGTGTCACCTCATCCCAGGTGCACCTTGCCGTGTGCAATGCCACTTCGCATGAGTCACCTGAAATGTGAGGCCTTCATGGCTGCCAGGTGTCACCTAGGCCTGGGCACACCCCACCTGGTGGGATGCTACATCTCATTGGTCACCCGCATGTTGAGGACATTACAGTGGCCTGCTGGAACCTAGGCCCCATCACTCCCTACCTGGTGGGGTGCTACCTCGTACATGCCACCCACATGGCAAGGCCGTCACAGCCACAAGGTGTCACCTCAGCCTGGTCACACCCTCCCCAGTGGAGTGTCACCTTTTGAATGCCACCCATATTGCTCATCTGTCACACCAACCATGTGTCACCTCAACCTGGGTGCACCCCACCCAGCACTGGTAACCCACATTGCAGGGCAATCACAGCAGCCAGATGTCACCTCGGCATGGGCACACCCCACCCAGCAGGATACCACCTCATGCGGGTCACCAGTGTGTTGAGGCCCTCACGGCTGCCATGTTTCACCTAAGCCTGGGCACACCCCACCCAGTGGGGTTTCAACTCACGAATGTCACCCATGTAGTGAGGCCTTCATGGCTGCTGGTTGTCACCTTGGCCCAGTCATACGCCACCCAGTAGGATGCCACCACACAGGGGTAACCGGCGTGGCAAGGCTGTCACGGCTGCCGGGTGTCATCTTGGCCCATTCACACCACGCACAGCTGGGTGCCACCTCGTACTAGCCACCCCCGTGGCAAGTCATCTCAGCCACCATGTTTCCCTTTGGCCCCATCACTCTAGGCCTGGTGGGGTGTGACCTCACATGTGCTACCCACATGGTGAGGCAGTAACAGCCATAGTGTTTTACCTCATCCCCATGACACCATGCCCAGTGGGGTGTCATCTCTTGTGTGCCATCCATGTGGCAAGCCCATCATGGCTGCCGGGTGTCACCTCAGCCCGATCACACCCTACCTGGCAGGGCTAACCTCATGCATGCCACCCACATTGCAAGTCCAATCTGGTCACTGTGTCATGTCAACCCAGTCACAACACACCATGCAGGATTCCAAATCGCATGGGTCACCTGTGTTGTGAGGCCTTCACAGCCACTGAGTGTCATCTCGACCTGGGTACACCTTGCCCATTGGGATGTCACCTAGCATGTGCCACCCACATGGTGCAGCACTCACGGCCACCAATGTTCAGCCCCGTCACTCCCTGCCCAGGAGAATGTCACCTCAACATGGCACCTGCATGGCAAGGTGGTCACACCACTGGGTGTCACGTCTGCATGGTCACACCCCACCCTGCAGGTTGCCACCTGGCAAAGGTCAACGGTATGGTGAGGCTGTCATGGCTGCCAGATGTCTCCTCTGCCTGAGCACACAATGCCTGGTGGGGAGCCACCATGCACAGATCACCCACGTGATGAGGCCCTCACAGCCACCAGGTGTCACCCTGGTTGCTTCACACACCACCCAGCGGGGTACAACCTCGTATGGGTCACCTGCATGGAGAAGCCATCACTGCCCCTGGGTGACAGCTGAGCTCAGTCACACCATGTCTTGTGGGGAGCCACCTCACTTGGGTCACCCATGTGGTGAGGCTGTCATAGCCATGTGATGTCACCTTGACCCCTTCATAGCATTCACAGCAGGGTGCCACCATGCTAGAGCCACCTAAGAGGCAAGGGATCATGACCACCATGTGTCATCTCAGCCACGTCACACCCCACCAGGCAAGGTGCTACCTCACCCATGTCACCAGCATGGTGAGGCTATCAAGGCCGCGAGGTGTCACCTAAGCCCACTCAGACACTGCCCGATGGGGTGCTACATAGTGCATGCTACTCACATGGCTAGGCCATCATGGCCACTGGGTGTCACTTCAGCCCCGTCATTCCCCACCCTGCCAGGTGCCAACTTGTTGTGCCACCCGCATAGCTGGGCAATCACACCACTAGGTGCCACCTTGTCCCTGTGACACCACACCTGGCACCATGTCATCTCTGTGTGTCCCCCATGTAGTGAGGCCATCACGGCCACTGGGTGTCACCTCTTCCTGGTCAATACCCACCTGCCAGGGTGTCAACTAGCATGTGCTTCCCTCAGGACGAGACCATCACAGCCACCAGGTGTCACCTCAGCCCGATCACACACTGCACAGTGGGGTGTCACCTGGTGCATGCCACCTGTGCTGCAAGTCTGTCTCGGTCAAAGTGTGTCACCTCAATCCGGGTATACCCCACCATGTGAGATGCCACCTCGCATGGTTACTCACGTTGTGAGCACCTCTATGCCACCAGATGTCACCTTGGCCTGGTTACACCCTGCCAGGCAGGGTGCCAGCTCATGTGGGTCACCCATGTGGTGAGGTCCTCATGGCCACTGGGCATCACCTTGGACCAGTCACACACCACCTAACAGGGTGCCAATTTGCAAGGGTCACCCATGTGATGTGGCTCTCACAGCTGCTGTGGATCACTTTGGCCTGCTCACACTGCAGCCTGCAGGGTGCAATCTCACACTTGCTACGATTGTGGCGTGGCTGTCATGGCCACCAGGTGTCCCCTTGGCCTGGTCACAACCCACACAGCATGGTGCCACCTTTTGCAGGTCACCTATGTGGCAAGGCCATCACTGCTGCCGGGTGTCACCTCAGCTCAGTCACAACCTGCGCAGCAGGAAGCCACCTAGTATAGGTCACCAGGGTTGTGAGGCTGTCACAGCCACAGGGTGTCCATTGGCCCCATCGCACCTTGCCTGGCAGGGTGCTAGCATGTGTGTGCCACCCAAGTGGTGAGGCCATCACAGCCACCAGGTGCCACCTCGGCCCTGTAACACCCCACCTTGTTGGGTGCAACCTTGCACTTGCCACCCATGTAGCTGGGCCATCACAGCACCATGTGTCACCTTGGCACCCTTACACCCTGCCCAGAGCGGTGGCACTTTGCAGGTTCCACCCACAGTGCAAGGCCATTACGGCTGCTGGGTGTCACTTCAGCCCCACCACACCCTGCCTGGTGGGGTGTCAACTCATGTGATTCACCCACGTGGTGAGGCCATCAGGGATATCAGGCCTCACCTCAGCCCAGGCACATCCACCCTGTGGGGTGCCACCTTACATGTGTAAGCCATGTGGTGAGGCTGTCAGTGTTGCCAGGTCTCACCTCAGCCCAGGGACACCATGTCCGGCCAGGAGCCACTTCGTGCATGCCACCCACATGGCAAGGCCATGACGGCCACAGGGTGTCACCTAGGATTATCAAACACAGCCCAACAGTGTACCACCTTGGGCATGCCATGCATGTGGTGATGCTGTCTTGACCATCAGCTATCACCTTGAATTGGGCACACCCCATCAGGCAGGGTGCCATCTCGTGAGGGTCACGTGGGTTGTGAGGCCCTCTCAGCCACCAGGTGGCACCTAGGCCCATGCACACCCCACCCACCAGAGTGCCCTCTCACAAGGGTCACACTTGTGGCATGGCCCTCATGGCAACCGGCTGTCACCTAGGCCCAGGCACATCCAGCCCAACAGGATGCCACCATGCATGGGTCAGCCATGTGGTGAGGCTGTAATGGCTGCCAGATGTCACCTCAGCTCAGTCACACCCTGCCTGGCAAAAAGCCACCTCACATGGGTCATCCGTGTTGAGAGCCTGTCACAACCACGGGGTGTCCATTGGCCCCATCACACCCTGCTGGCAGGGTGCCACATCATGCATACCACCCAAGTGCTGAGGCCATTATGGTCACAAGGTGTAACCTCGGTCCAGTAACACCCCACCCAGATGGGTGCACCCTTGCACTTGTCACACACATAGCTGCACCGTCAAATCCACCGGGGGTCACCTAGACCCCCTCACATCCCAACTGCAGTGTGCCACTTTGCATGTGCCACCCATGTTGCAAGGCCATTATGGTTGCCAGATGTCACATCAGATCCATCACACCCCACCTAGCAGAGTGCCACGTCACATCAGTCCCCCACGTGCTGTGGCCATCAGGGCTGCCAGGTGTCACATCAACCTGGGCATATCCACCCAGTGGGGTGCCACCTCACATAGGTAACCCACGTGGCAAGTACATCATAGCGGCTGGCTGTCACCTCAGCCCAGGCACACGCCACCTGATGGGGAGCCACCTTGCCCCTGTCACCGGAGTGGCAAGGCCATCACAGAAGCTGTGTTTGACATTGGCCTGGGCACACGCCGCCTGGTGGGATGCCACCACACCAGGGTCACCTATGTGCTGAGGCTGTCATGCCATTGGGTGTTGCCTCAGCCCAGTCACACATCACCTGGGGGCTGCCACCTCGCATGGGTCACCCACATGTTGATGCCCTCATGAAGGATGGGATTCACCTTCGCCTGGGCACACACCAACTGGAGGAGTGCCACATACTGTGGTGCATCTGCCTGATGAGGCCTGCATGGCAGCTGGGTGTCACCTAGACCAGGGCACACCCCACCCATCACGGTGACACATCGCACATGCCACCTGCGTGGCGATGTGGTCAGGATGCCGAGTTTCACCTCGGCCACTTCACAACCTGCCCAGTGGGGAGCCACCTCATGCAGGTGATGCACATGGCAAGACCCTCATGGCCAGGGTGTCACTTAGGCCTGGTCACACCCAACCCCACAGAGTGCCATTTCACACATATCACCCATGAGGCAAGGCCGTAATGGTCACTGGGGGTCACCTCGGCCCAGTTACACACTGCCTGGCTGTGTGCCACCATGTGTGGGTCTCCCGTGTGGCTAGGCCTTCATGCCCACTGGGTTTCACCTCAGAACTGGCACAACCCGCCCAGCTGGGTGCAACCTCATGTGGGTCACCCACGTTTTGAGGCCATAATGGAAGTGGGGTTTGACCTCGGCCTGGGCAAATCCCATCCAGAGGGATACCACTCCACATGTGCCATCCGCATGGTGAGGCCATCATGGCCACCAGGTGTCACCTCGGCCTTGGGACACTCTGCCCATTGGAGAGCAACCTCATGCATGCCACCCATATGGTGAGGCCTTGTACAGGTCACCTGCATGGTGAGGCCATCACAGCCACCAGGTGTGACTGTGGCACAGTCATGTGCTGCCCAACAGGTTGCCACATCACACTGGTCACCCACGTGGTTAGGCTGTCATGGCCCCTGAGTGTCACCTTGGCCGGGGCACACCCAACCCAGTGGGGTGCCACCCATGTGGTGAGGCCATCACAGAAACTGTGTTTGACCTTGGCCCAGAAACACCTGCCCAGTGGGGTTCCAGCCAGCCAGGGTCACCCATTTGGTGAGGGCCACACACTGCCAGGTGTCACCTAGGACTGGGCACACCCCACCTGGTGGGATGCTCCATCTCATTGGTCACCTGCATGTTGAGGACATTACTGTGGCCTGGTGGAACCTCGGCCCCATCACTCCCTACCTGGTGGGGTGCTACCTCGTACAGGCCACCCACATTGCAAGGCCGTCACAGCCACCAGGTGTCACCTCAGCCCCATTGTACTCCACCCATCAGGGTGCCACCTCACACGGGTCACCTGTGAGGCAAACCCATCATGGCCGCCAGGTGTCACATCAGTCCTGTCAAACCCCACCAGGTCAGGTAAAACCTCACATATGTCACCAGCATGGCAAGGTCATCATGACCGTGGCATGTCACCTCAGCCCCATAACACACCACCTGGCAGGGTGAAACCTTGCATGAGCCACCCACGTGGTGAGGACTTCACAGCCACTGGGTGTCAAAATGGCCCAGACACACACCTCATGGTGGAATGCCACCTCATGCAGGTCACCCATGCGGTGAGGCCGTCACAGCCACCATGTGTCACCTCGGCCCCAACTCTCCCTACCTGATGGGGTGCTACCTCACATGTGCCACCCACATGACAATGCAGTCACAGCCACTAGCTGTCACCTCATCCCCATGACACCACACCTGGGGGGGTGTCATCTCTTGCATGCCACCCATGTGATGAGGACACCACAGCCACCAGGTGTCACCTTAGCTCAATCACACTCTGTCCTCCAGTGTGTCACCTCATGCAAGCCACACGTGTTGTGAGTCCATCACAGTCATCATGTGTCACCTCAACCCAGGTGCACCTTGCCGTGTGCAATGCCACTTCGCACGAGTCACCTGAAATGTGAGGCCTTCATGGCTGCCAGGTGTCACCTAGGCCTGGGCACACCCCACCTGGTGGGATGCTACATCTCATTGGTCACCCGCATGTTGAGGACATTACAGTGGCCTGGTGGAACCTCGGCCCCATCACTCCCTACCTGGTGGGGTGCTACCTCGTACATGCCACCCACATGGCAAGGCCATCACAGCCACAAGGTGTCACCTCAGCCTGGTCACACCCTCCCCAGTGGAGTGTCACCTTTTGAATGCCACCCATATTGCTCATCTGTCACACCAACCATGTGTCACCTCAACCTGGGTGCACCCCACCCAGCACTGGTAACCCACATTGCAGGGCAATCACAGCAGCCAGATGTCACATCAGCATGAGCACAACCCACCCAGCAGGATACCACCTCATGCGGGTCACCAGTGTGTTGAGGCCCTCACAGCAGCCATGTTTCACCTAGGCCTGGGCACACCCCACCCAGTGGGGTTTCAACTCACGAATGTCACCCATGTAGTGAGGCCTTCATGGCTGCTGGTTGTCACCTTGGCCCAGTCATACACCACCCAGTAGGATGCCACCACACAGGGGTAACCGGCGTGGCAAGGCTGTCACGGCTGCTGGGTGTCATCTTGGCCCGTTCACACCACGCACAGCTGGGTGCCACCTCATGCTAGCCACCCACGTGGCAAGTCATCTCAGCCACCATGTTTCACTTTGGCCCCATCACTCTAGGCCGGGTGGGGTGCGACAACACATGTGCTACCCACATGGTGATTCAGTAACAGCCATAGAGTTTTACCTCATCCCCATGACACCATGCCCAGTGGGGTGTCATCTCTTGTGTGCCATCCATGTGGCAAGCCCATCATGGCTGCCGGGTGTCACCTCAGCCCGATCACACCCTACCTGGCAGGGCTAACCTCATGCATGCCACCCACATTGCAAGTCCAATCTGGTCGCTGTGTCATGTCAACCCCGTCACAACACACCATGCAGGATTCCAAATCGCATGGGTCACCTGTGTTGTGAGGCCTTCACAGCCACTGAGTGTCATCTCGACTTGGGTACACCTTGCCCATTGGGATGTCACCTAGCATGTGCCACCCACATGGTGCAGCACTCACGGCCACCAATGTTCAGCCCCGTCACTCCCTGCCCAGGAGAATGTCACCTCAACATGGCACCTGCATGGCAAGGTGGTCACACCACTGGGTGTCACGTCTGCATGGTCACACCCCACCCCGCAGGTTGCCACCTGGCAAAGGTCAACTGTATGGTGAGGCTGTCATGGCTGCCAGATGTCTCCTCTGCCTGAGCACACAATGCCTGGTGGGGAGCCACCATGCACAGATCACCCACGTGATGAGGCCCTCACAGCCACCAGGTGTCACCCTGGTTGCTTCACACACCACCCAGAGGGGTACAACCTCGTATGGGTCATCTGCATGGAGAAGCCATCACTGCTACTGGGTGACAGCTTAGCTCAGTCACACCATGTCTTGTGGTGAACCACCTCACTTGGGTCACCCATGTGGTGAGGCTGTCATAGCCATGGGATGTCACCTTGACCCCTTCATAGCATTCACAGCAGGGTGCCACCATGCTAGAGCCACCTAAGAGGCAAGGGATCATGACCACCATGTGTCATCTCAGCCACGTCACACACCACCCGGCAAGGTGCTACCTCACCCATGTCACCAGCATGGTGAGGCTATCAAGGCCGCGAGGTGTCACCTAAGCCCACTCAGACACTGCCCGATGGGGTGCTACATAGTGCATGCTACTCACATGGCTAGGCCATCATGGCCACTGGGTGTCACTTCAGCCCCGTCATTCCCCACCCTGCCAGGTGCCAACTTGTTGTGCCACCCGCATAGCTGGGCAATCACACCACTAGGTGCCACCTTGTCCCTGTGACACCACACCTGGCACCATGTCATCTCTGTGTGTCCCCCATGTAGTGAGGCCATCACGGCCACTGGGTGTCACCTCTTCCTGGTCAATACCCACCTGCCAGGGTGTCAACTAGCATGTGCTTCCCTCAGGACGAGACCATCACAGCCACCAGGTGTCACCTCAGCCCGATCACACACTGCACAGTGGGGTGTCACCTGGTGCATGCCACCTGTGCTGCAAGTCTGTCTCGGTCAAAGTGTGTCACCTCAATCCGGGTATACCCCACCATGTGAGATGCCACCTCGCATGGTTACTCACGTTGTGAGCACCTCTATGCCACCAGATGTCACCTTGGCCTGGTTACACCCTGCCAGGCAGGGTGCCAGCTCATGTGGGTCACCCATGTGGTGAGGTCCTCATGGCCACTGGGCATCACCTTGGACCAGTCACACACCACCTAACAGGGTGCCAATTTGCAAGGGTCACCCATGTGATGTGGCTCTCACAGCTGCTGTGGATCACTTTGGCCTGCTCACACTGCAGCCTGCAGGGTGCAATCTCACACTTGCTACGATTGTGGCGTGGCTGTCATGGCCACCAGGTGTCCCCTTGGCCTGGTCACAACCCACACAGCATGGTGCCACCTTTTGCAGGTCACCTATGTGGCAAGGCCATCACTGCTGCCGGGTGTCACCTCAGCTCAGTCACAACCTGCGCAGCAGGAAGCCACCTAGTATAGGTCACCAGGGTTGTGAGGCTGTCACAGCCACAGGGTGTCCATTGGCCCCATCGCACCTTGCCTGGCAGGGTGCTAGCATGTGTGTGCCACCCAAGTGGTGAGGCCATCACAGCCACCAGGTGCCACCTCAGCCCTGTAACACCCCACCTTGTTGGGTGCAACCTTGCACTTGCCACCCATGTAGCTGGGCCATCACAGCACCATGTGTCACCTTGGCACCCTTACACCCTGCCCAGAGCGGTGGCACTTTGCAGGTTCCACCCACAGTGCAAGGCCATTACGGCTGCTGGGTGTCAGTTCAGCCCCACCACACCCTGCCTGGTGGGGTGTCAACTCATGTGATTCACCCACGTGGTGAGGCCATCAGGGATATCAGGACTCACCTCAGCCCAGGCACATCCACCCTGTGGGGTGCCACCTTACATGTGTAAGCCATGTGGTGAGGCTGTCAGTGTTGCCAGGTCTCACCTCAGCCCAGGGACACCATGTCCGGCCAGGAGCCACTTCGTGCATGCCACCCACATGGCAAGGCCATGACGGCCACAGGGTGTCACCTAGGATTATCAAACACAGCCCAACAGTGTACCACCTTGGGCATGCCATGCATGTGGTGATGCTGTCTTGACCATCAGCTATCACCTTGAATTGGGCACACCCCATCAGGCAGGGTGCCATCTCGTGAGGGTCACGTGGGTTGTGAGGCCCTCTCAGCCACCAGGTGGCACCTAGGCCCATGCACACCCCACCCACCAGAGTGCCCTCTCACAAGGGTCACACTTGTGGCATGGCCCTCATGGCAACCGGCTGTCACCTAGGCCCAGGCACATCCAGCCCAACAGGATGCCACCATGCATGGGTCAGCCATGTGGTGAGGCTGTAATGGCTGCCAGATGTCACCTCAGCTCAGTCACACCCTGCCTGGCAAAAAGCCACCTCACATGGGTCATCCGTGTTGAGAGCCTGTCACAACCACGGGGTGTCCATTGGCCCCATCACACCCTGCTGGCAGGGTGCCACATCATGCATACCACCCAAGTGCTGAGGCCATTATGGTCACAAGGTGTAACCTCGGTCCAGTAACACCCCACCCAGATGGGTGCACCCTTGCACTTGTCACACACATAGCTGCACCGTCAAATCCACCGGGGGTCACCTAGACCCCCTCACATCCCAACTGCAGTGTGCCACTTTGCATGTGCCACCCATGTTGCAAGGCCATTATGGCTGCCAGATGTCACATCAGATCCATCACACCCCACCTAGCAGAGTGCCACGTCACATCAGTCCCCCACGTGCTGTGGCCATCAGGGCTGCCAGGTGTCACATCAACCTGGGCATATCCACCCAGTGGGGTGCCACCTCACATAGGTAACCCACGTGGCAAGTACATCATAGCGGCTGGCTGTCACCTCAGCCCAGGCACACGCCACCTGATGGGGAGCCACCTTGCCCCTGTCACCGGAGTGGCAAGGCCATCACAGAAGCTGTGTTTGACATTGGCCTGGGCACACGCCGCCTGGTGGGATGCCACCACACCAGGGTCACCTATGTGCTGAGGCTGTCATGCCATTGGGTGTTGCCTCAGCCCAGTCACACATCACCTGGGGGCTGCCACCTCGCATGGGTCACCCACATGTTGATGCCCTCATGAATGATGGGATTCACCTTCGCCTGGGCACACACCAACTGGAGGAGTGCCACATACTGTGGTGCATCTGCCTGATGAGGCCTGCATGGCAGCTGGGTGTCACCTAGACCTGGGCACACCCCACCCATCACGGTGACACATCGCACATGCCACCTGCGTGGCGATGTGGTCAGGATGCCGAGTTTCACCTCGGCCACTTCACAACCTGCCCAGTGGGGAGCCACCTCATGCAGGTGATGCACATGGCAAGACCCTCATGGCCAGGGTGTCACTTAGGCCTGGTCACACCCAACCCCACAGAGTGCCATTTCACACATATCACCCATGAGGCAAGGCCATAATGGTCACTGGGGGTCCCCTCGGCCCAGTTACACACTGCCTGGCTGTGTGCCACCATGTGTGGGTCTCCCGTGTGGCTAGGCCTTCATGCCCACTGGGTTTCACCTCAGAACTGGCACAACCCGCCCAGCTGGGTGCAACCTCATGTGGGTCACCCACGTTTTGAGGCCATAATGGAAGTGGGGTTTGACCTCGGCCTGGGCAAATCCCATCCAGAGGGATACCACTCCACATGTGCCATCCGCATGGTGAGGCCATCATGGCCACCAGGTGTCACCTCGGCCTTGGGACACTCTGCCCATTGGAGAGCAACCTCATGCATGCCACCCATATGGTGAGGCCTTGTACAGGTCACCTGCATGGTGAGGCCATCACAGCCACCAGGTGTGACTGTGGCACAGTCATGTGCTGCCCAACAGGTTGCCACATCACACTGGTCACCCACGTGGTTAGGCTGTCATGGCCCCTGAGTGTCACCTTGGCCGGGGCACACCCAACCCAGTGGGGTGCCACCCATGTGGTGAAACCATCACAGAAACTGTGTTTGACCTTGGCCCAGAAACACCTGCCCAGTGGGGTTCCAGCCAGCCAGGGTCACCCATTTGGTGAGGGCCACACACTGCCAGGTGTCACCTAGGACTGGGCACACCCCACCTGGTGGGATGCTCCATCTCATTGGTCACCTGCATGTTGAGGACATTACTGTGGCCTGGTGGAACCTCGGCCCCATCACTCCCTACCTGGTGGGGTGCTACCTCGTACAGGCCACCCACATTGCAAGGCCGTCACAGCCACCAGGTGTCACCTCAGCCCCATTGTACTCCACCCATCAGGGTGCCACCTCACACGGGTCACCTGTGAGGCAAACCCATCATGGCTGCCAGGTGTCACATCAGTCCTGTCAAACCCCACCAGGTCAGGTAAAACCTCACATATGTCACCAGCATGGCAAGGTCATCATGACCGTGGCATGTCACCTCAGCCCCATAACACACCACCTGGCAGGGTGAAACCTTGCATGAGCCACCCACGTGGTGAGGACTTCACAGCCACTGGGTGTCAAAATGGCCCAGACACACACCTCATGCTGGAATGCCACCTCATGCAGGTCACCCATGCGGTGAGGCCGTCACAGCCACCATGTGTCACCTCGGCCCCAACTCTCCCTACCTGATGGGGTGCTACCTCACATGTGCCACCCACATGACAATGCAGTCACAGCCACTAGCTGTCACCTCATCCCCATGACACCACACCTGGGGGGGTGTCATCTCTTGCATGCCACCCATGTGATGAGGACACCACAGCCACCAGGTGTCACCTTAGCTCAATCACACTCTGTCCTGCAGTGTGTCACCTCATGCAAGCCACACGTGTTGTGAGTCCATCACAGTCATCATGTGTCACCTCAACCCAGGTGCACCTTGCCGTGTGCAATGCCACTTCGCACGAGTCACCTGAAATGTGAGGCCTTCATGGCTGCCAGGTGTCACCTAGGCCTGGGCACACCCCACCTGGTGGGATGCTACATCTCATTGGTCACCCGCATGTTGAGGACATTACAGTGGCCTGGTGGAACCTCGGCCCCATCACTCCCTACCTGGTGGGGTGCTACCTCGTACATGCCACCCACATGGCAAGGCCATCACAGCCACAAGGTGTCACCTCAGCCTGGTCACACCCTCCCCAGTGGAGTGTCACCTTTTGAATGCCACACATATTGCTCATCTGTCACACCAAATATGTGTCACCTCAACCTGGGTGCACCCCACCCAGCACTGGTAACCCACATTGCAGGGCAATCACAGCAGCCAGATGTCACATCAGCATGAGCACAACCCACCCAGCAGGATACCACCTCATGCGGGTCACCAGTGTGTTGAGGCCCTCACAGCAGCCATGTTTCACCTAGGCCTGGGCACACCCCACCCAGTGGGGTTTCAAATCACGAATGTCACCCATGTAGTGAGGCCTTCATGGCTGCTGGTTGTCACCTTGGCCCAGTCATATGCCACCCAGTAGGATGCCACCACACAGGGGTAACCGGCGTGGCAAGGCTGTCACGGCTGCCGGGTGTCATCTTGGCCCGTTCACACCACGCAGAGCTGGGTGCCACCTCATGCTAGCCACCCACGTGGCAAGTCATCTCAGCCACCATGTTTCACTTTGGCCCCATCACTCTAGGCCGGGTGGGGTGCGACAACACATGTGCTACCCACATGGTGAGGCAGTAACAGCCATAGAGTTTTAACTCATCCCCATGACACCATGCCCAGTGGGGTGTCATCTCTTGTGTGCCATCCATGTGGCAAGCCCATCATGGCTGCCGGGTGTCACCTCAGCCCGATCACACCCTACCTGGCAGGGCTAACCTCATGCATGCCACCCACATTGCAAGTCCAATCTGGTCGCTGTGTCATGTCAACCCCATCACAACACACCATGCAGGATTCCAAATCGCATGGGTCACCTGTGTTGTGAGGCCTTCACAGCCACTGAGTGTCATCTCGACTTGGGTACACCTTGCCCATTGGGATGTCACCTAGCATGTGCCACCCACATGGTGCAGCACTCACGGCCACCAATGTTCAGCCCCGTCACTCCCTGCCCAGGAGAATGTCACCTCAACATGGCACCTGCATGGCAAGGTGGTCACACCACTGGGTGTCACGTCTGCATGGTCACACCCCACCCCGCAGGTTGCCACCTGGCAAAGGTCAACTGTATGATGAGGCTGTCATGGCTGCCAGATGTCTCCTCTGCCTGAGCACACAATGCCTGGTGGGGAGCCACCATGCACAGATCACCCACGTGATGAGGCCCTCACAGCCACCAGGTGTCACCCTGGTTGCTTCACACACCACCCAGAGGGGTACAACCTCGTATGGGTCATCTGCATGGAGAAGCCATCACTGCTACTGGGTGACAGCTTAGCTCAGTCACACCATGTCTTGTGGTGAACCACCTCACTTGGGTCACCCATGTGGTGAGGCTGTCATAGCCATGGGATGTCACCTTGACCCCTTCATAGCATTCACAGCAGGGTGCCACCATGCTAGAGCCACCTAAGAGGCAAGGGATCATGACCACCATGTGTCATCTCAGCCACGTCACACACCACCCGGCAAGGTGCTACCTCACCCATGTCACCAGCATGGTGAGGCTATCAAGGCCGCGAGGTGTCACCTAAGCCCACTCAGACACTGCCCGATGGGGTGCTACATAGTGCATGCTACTCACATGGCTAGGCCATCATGGCCACTGGGTGTCACTTCAGCCCCGTCATTCCCCACCCTGCCAGGTGCCACCTTGATGTGCCACCTGCATAGCTAGGCAATCACACCACTAGGTGCCACCTTGTCCCTGTGACACCACACCTGGCACCATGTCATCTCTGTGTGTCCCCCATGTAGTGAGGCCATCACGGCCACTGGGTGTCACCTCTTCCTGGTCAATACCCACCTGCTAGGGTGTCAACTAGCATGTGCTTCCCTCAGGACGAGACCATCACAGCCACCAGGTGTCACCTCAGCCCGATCACACACTGCACAGTGGGGTGTCACCTGGTGCATGCCACCTGTGCTGCAAGTCTGTCTCGGTCAAAGTGTGTCACCTCAATCCGGGTATAGCCCACCATGTGAGATGCCACCTCGCATGGTTACTCACGTTGTGAGCACCTCTATGCCACCAGATGTCACCTTGGCCTGGTTACACCCTGCCAGGCAGGGTGCCAGCTCATGTGGGTCACCCATGTGGTGAGGTCCTCATGGCCACTGGGCATCACCTTGGACCAGTCACACACCACCTAACAGGGTGCCAATTTGCAAGGGTCACCCATGTGATGTGGCTCTCACAGCTGCTGTGGATCACTTTGGCCTGCTCACACTGCAGCCTGCAGGGTGCAATCTCACACTTGCTACGATTGTGGTGTGGCTGTCATGGCCGCCAGGTGTCCCCTTGGCCTAGTCACAACCCACACAGCATGGTGCCACCTCTTGCAGGTCACCTATGTGGCAAGACCATCACTGCTGCCGGGTGTCACCTCAGCTCGGTCACAACCTGCGCAGCAGGAAGCCACCTAGTATAGGTCACCAGGGTTGTGAGGCTGTCACAGCCACAGGGTGTCCATTGGCCCCATCGCACCTTGCCTGGCAGGGTGCTACCATGTGTGTGCCACCCAAGTGGTGAGGCCATCACAGCCACCAGGTGCCACCTCGGCCCTGTAACACCCCACCTGGTTGGGTGCAACCTTGCACTTGCCACTCATGTAGCTGGGCCATCACAGCACCATGTGTCACCTTGGCACCCTTACACCCTGCCCAGAGCAGTGGCACTTTGCAGGTTCCACCCACATTGCAAGGCCATTACGGCTGCTGGGTGTCACTTCAGCCCCGCCACCCCCTGCCTGGTGGGGTGTCAACTCATGTGATTCACCCACGTGGTGAGGCCATCAGGGATATCAGGCCTCACCTCAGCCCAGGTACATCCACCCTGTGGGGTGCCACCTTACATATGTAAGCCATGTGGTGAGGCTGTCAGTGTTGCCAGGTCTCACCTCAGCCCAGGGACACCATGTCTGGCCAAGAGCCACTTCGTGCATGCCACCCACATGGCAAGGCCATGACGGCCACAGGGTGTCACCTAGGATTATCAAACACAGCCCAACAGTGTACCACCTTGGGCATGCCATGCATGTGGTGATGCTGTCATGACCATCAGGTATCACCTTGAATTGGGCACACCCCATCAGGCAGGGTGCCATCTCGTGAGGGTCACCTGGGTTGTGAGGCCCTCTCAGCCACCAGGTGGCACCTAGGCCCATGCACACCCCACCCACCAGAGTGCCATCTCACAAGGGTCACACTTGTGGCATGGCCCTCATGGCAACCGGCTGTCACCTAGGCCCAGGCACATCCAGCCCAACAGGATGCCACCATGCATGGGTCAGCCATGTGGTGAGGCTGTAATGGCTGCCAGATGTCACCTCAGCTCAGTCACACCCTGCCTGGCAAAAAGCCACCTCACATGGGTCATCCGTGTTGAGAGCCTGTCACAACCACGGGGTGTCCATTGGCCCCATCACACCCTGCTGGCAGGGTGCCACATCATGCATACCACCCAAGTGCTGAGGCCATTATGGTCACAAGGTGTAACCTCGGTCCAGTAACACCGCACCCTGATGGGAGCACCCTTGCACTTGTCACACACATAGCTGCACCGTCAAATCCACCGGGGGTACCTAGACCCCCTCACATCCCACCTGCGGTGTGCCACTTTGCATGTGCCACCCATGTTGCAAGGCCATTATGGCTGCCAGATGTCACATCAGATCCATCACACCCCACCTAGCAGAGTGCCACGTCACATCAGTCACCCACGTGCTGTGGCCATCAGGGCTGCCAGGTGTCACATCAACCTGGGCATATCCACCCAGTGGGGTGCCACCTCACATAGGTAACCCACGTGGCAACTACATCATAGCGGCTGGCTGTCACCTCAGCCCAGGCACACGCCACCTGATGGGGAGCCACCTTGCCCCTGTCACCCGAGTGGCAAGGCCATCACAGAAGCTGTGTTTGACATTGGCCTGGGCACACGCCACCTGGTGGGATGCCACCACACCAGGGTCACCTATGTGGTGAGGCTGTCATGCCATTGGGTGTTGCCTCAGCCCAGTCACACATCACCTGGGGGCTGCCACCTCGCATGGGTCACCCACATGTTGATGCCCTCATGAATGATGGGATTCACCTTCGCCTGGGCACACACCAACTGGAGGAGTGCCACATACTGTGGTGCCTCTGCCTGATGAGGCCTGCATGGCAGCTGGGTGTCACCTAGACCTGGGCACACCCCACCCATCACGGTGACACATCGCACATGCCACCTGCGTGGCGATGTGGTCAGGATGCCGAGTTTCACCTCGGCCACTTCACAACCTGCCCAGTGGGGAGCCACCTCATGCAGGTGATGCACATGGCAAGACCCTCATGGCCAGGGTGTCACTTAGGCCTGGTCACACCCCACCCCACAGAGTGCCACTTCACACATATCACCCATGAGGCAAGGCCATAATGGTCACTGGGGGTCACCTCGGCCCAGTTACACACTGCCTGGCTGTGTGCCACCATGTGTGGGTCTCCCGTGTGGCTAGGCCTTCATGCCCACTGGGTTTCACCTCAGAACTGGCACAACCCGCCCAGCTGGGTGCAACCTCATGTGGGTCACCCACGTTTTGAGGCCATAATGGAAGTGGGGTTTGACCTCGGCCTGGGCAAATCCCATCCAGAGGGATGCCACTCCACATGTGCCATCCGCATGGTGAGGCCATCATGGCCACCAGGTGTCACCTCGGCCTTGAGACACTCTGCCCATTGGAGAGCAACCTCATGCATGCCACCCATGTGGTGAGGCCTTGTACAGGTCACCTGCATGGTGAGGCCATCACAGCTACCAGGTGTGACTTTGGCACAGTCATGTGCTGCCCAACAGGTTGCCACATCACACTGGTCACCCACGTGGTAAGGCTGTCATGGCCCCTGAGTGTCACCTTGCCCTGGGCACACCCAACCCGGTGGGGTGCCACCCATGTGGTGAGGCCATCACAGAAACTGTGTTTGACCTTGGCCCAGAAACACCTGCCCAGTGGGGTTCCAGCCAGCCAGGGTCACCCATTTGGTGAGGCCCACACACTGCCAGGTGTCACCTAGGCCTGGGCACACCCCACCTGGTGGGATGCTACATCTCATTGGTCACCCGCATGTTCAGGACATTACTGTGGCCTGGTGGAACCTCGGCCCCATCACTCCCTACCTGGTGGGGTGTTACCTCGTAAAGGCCACCCACATTGCAAGGCCGTCACAGCCACCAGGTGTCACCTCAGCCCCATTGTACTCCACCCATCAGGGTGCCACCTCACACGGGTCACCTGTGAGGCAAACCCATCATGGCTGCCAGGTGTCACATCAGTCCTGTCAAACCCCACCAGGTCAGGTAAAACCTCACATATGTCACCAGCATGGCAAGGTCATCATGACCGTGGCGTGTCACCTCAGCCCCATAACACACCACCTGGCAGGGTGAAACCTTGCATGAGCCACCCACGTGGTGAGGACTTCACAGCCACTGGGTGTCAAAATGGCCCAGACACACACCTCATGGTGGAATGCCACCTCATGCAGGTCACCCATGCGGTGAGGCCGTCACAGCCACCATGTGTCACCTCGGCCCCAACTCTCCCTACCTGATGGGGTGCTACCTCACATGTGCCACCCACATGACAATGAAGTCACAGCCACTAGCTGTCACCTCATCCCCATGACACCACACCTGGGGGGGTGTCATCTCTTGCATGCCACCCATGTGATGAGGACACCACAGCCACCAGGTGTCACCTTAGCTCAATCACACTCTGTCCTCCAGTGTGTCACCTCATGCAAGCCACACGTGTTGTGAGTCCATCACAGTCATCATGTGTCACCTCAACCCAGGTGCACCTTGCCGTGTGCAATGCCACTTCGCACGAGTCACCTGAAATGTGAGGCCTTCATTGCTGCCAGGTGTCACCTAGGCCGGGGCACACCCCACCTGGTGGGATGCTACATCTCATTGGTCACCCGCATGTTGAGGACATTACAGTGGCCTGGTGGAACCTCGGCCCCATCACTCCCTACCTGGTGGGGTGCTACCTCGTACATGCCACCCACATGGCAAGGCCATCACAGCCACAAGGTGTCACCTCAGCCTGGTCACACCCTCCCCAGTGGAGTGTCACCTTTTGAATGCCACCCATATTGCTCATCTGTCACACCAACCATGTGTCACCTCAACCTGGGTGCACCCCACCCAGCACTGGTAACCCACATTGCAGGGCAATCACAGCAGCCAGATGTCACCTCAGCATGGTCACACCCCACCCAGCAGGATACCACCTCATGCGGGTCACCAGTGTGTTGAGGCCCTCACGGCAGCCATGTTTCTCCTAGGCCTGGGCACACCCCACCCAGTGGGGTTTCAACTCACGAATGTCACCCATGTAGTGAGGCCTTCATGGCTGCTGGTTGTCACCTTGGCCCAGTCATACGCCACCCAGTAGGATGCCACCACACAGGGGTAACCGGCGTGGCAAGGCTGTCACGGCTGCCGGGTGTCATCTTGGCCCGTTCACACCACGCACAGCTGGGTGCCACCTCGTACTAGCCACCCACGTGGCAAGTCATCTCAGCCACCATGTTTCCCTTTGGCCCCATCACTCTAGGCCTGGTGGGGTGTGACCTCACATGTGCTACCCACTTGGTGAGGCAGTAACAGCCATAGTGTTTTACCTCATCCCCATGACACCATGCCCAGTGGGGTGTCATCTCTTGTGTGCCATCCATGTGGCAAGCCCATCATGGCTGCCGGGTGTCACCTCAGCCCGATCACACCCTACCTGGCAGGGCTAACCTCATGCATGCCACCCACATTGCAAGTCCAATCTGGTCGCTGTGTCATGTCAACCCAGTCACAACACACCATGCAGGATTCCAAATCGCATGGGTCACCTGTGTTGTGAGGCCTTCACAGCCACTGAGTGTCATCTCGACCTGGGTACACCTTGCCCATTGGGATGTCACCTAGCATGTGCCACCCACATGGTGCAGCACTCACGGCCACCAATGTTCAGCCCCGTCACTCCCTGCCCAGGAGAATGTCACCTCAACATGGCACCTGCATGGCAAGGTGGTCACACCACTGGGTGTCACGTCTGCATGGTCACACCCCACCCCGCAGGTTGCCACCTGGCAAAGGTCAACTGTATGGTGAGGCTGTCATGGCTGCCAGATGTCTCCTCTGCCTGAGCACACAATGCCTGGTGGGGAGCCACCATGCACAGATCACCCACGTGATGAGGCCCTCACAGCCACCAGGTGTCACCCTGGTTGCTTCACACACCACCCAGCGGGGTACAACCTCGTATGGGTCACCTGCATGGAGAAGCCATCACTGCCACTGGGTGACAGCTTAGCTCAGTCACACCATGTCTTGTGGGGAGCCACCTCACTTGGGTCACCCATGTGGTGAGGCTGTCATAGCCATGGGATGTCACCTTGATCCCTTCATAGCATTCAAAGCAGGGTGCCACCATGCTAGAGCCACCTAAGAGGCAAGGGATCATGACCACCATGTGTCATCTCAGCCACATCACACCCCACCAGGCAAGGTGCTACCTCACCCATGTCACCAGCATGGTGAGGCTATCAAGGCCGCGAGGTGTCACCTAAGCCCACTCAGACACTGCCCGATGGGGTGCTACATAGTGCATGCTACTCACATGGCTAGGCCATCATGGCCACTGGGTGTCACTTCAGCCCCGTCATTCCCCACCCTGCCAGGTGCCACCTTGATGTGCCACCCACATAGCTAGGCAATCACACCACTAGATGCCACCTTGTCCCTGTGACACCACACCTGGCACCATGTCATCTCTGTGTGTCCCCCATGTAGTGAGGCCATCACGGCCACTGGGTGTCACCTCTTCCTGGTCAATACCCACCTGCTAGGGTGTCAACTAGCATGTGCTTCCCTCAGGACGAGACCATCACAGCCACCAGGTGTCACCTCAGCCCGATCACACACTGCACAGTGGGGTGTCACCTGGTGCATGCCACCTGTGCTGCAAGTCTGTCTCGGTCAAAGTGTGTCACCTCAATCTGGGTATACCCCACCATGTGAGATGCCACCTCGCATGGTTACTCACGTTGTGAGCACCTCTATGCCACCAGATGTCACCTTGGCCTGGTTACACCCTGCCAGGCAGGGTGCCAGCTCATGTGGGTCACCCATGTGGTGAGGTCCTCATGGCCACTGGGCATCACCTTGGACCAGTCACACACCACCTAACAGGGTGCCAATTTGCAAGGGTCACCCATGTGATGTGGCTCTCACAGCTGCTGTGGATCACTTTGGCCTGCTCACACTGCAGCCTGCAGGGTGCAATCTCACACTTGCTACGATTGTGGCGTGGCTGTCATGGCCACCAGGTGTCCCCTTGGCCTGGTCACAACCCACACAGCATGGTGCCACCTTTTGCAGGTCACCTATGTGGCAAGGCCATCACTGCTGCCGGGTGTCACCTCAGCTCAGTCACAACCTGCGCAGCAGGAAGCCACCTAGTATAGGTCACCAGGGTTGTGAGGCTGTCACAGCCACAGGGTGTCCATTGGCCCCATCGCACCTTGCCTGGCAGGGTGCTAGCATGTGTGTGCCACCCAAGTGGTGAGGCCATCACAGCCACCAGGTGCCACCTCGGCCCTGTAACACCCCACCTTGTTGGGTGCAACCTTGCACTTGCCACCCATGTAGCTGGGCCATCACAGCACCATGTGTCACCTTGGCACCCTTACACCCTGCTCAGAGCGGTGGCACTTTGCAGGTTCCACCCACATTGCAAGGCCATTACGGCTGCTGGGTGTCACTTCAGCCCCACCACACCCTGCCTGGTGGGGTGTCAACTCATGTGATTCACCCACGTGGTGAGGCCATCAGGGATATCAGGCCTCACCTCAGCCCAGGCACATCCACCCTGTGGGGTGCCACCTTACCTGTGTAAGCCATGTGGTGAGGCTGTCAGTGTTGCCAGGTCTCACCTCAGCCCAGGGACACCATGTTTGGCCAGGAGCCACTTCATGCATGCCACCCACATGGCAAGGCCATGACGGCCACAGGGTGTCACCTAGGATTATCAAACACAGCCCAACAGTGTACCACCTTGGGCATGCCATGCATGTGGTGATGCTGTCATGACCATCAGGTATCACCTTGAATTGGGCACACCCCATCAGGCAGGGTGCCATCTCGTGAGGGTCACCTGGCTTGTGAGGCCCTCTCAGCCACCAGGTGGCACCTAGGCCCATGCACACCCCACCCACCAGAGTGCCATCTCACAAGGGTCACACTTGTGGCATGGCCCTCATGGCAACCGGCTGTCACCTAGGCCCAGGCACATCCAGCCCAACAGGATGCCACCATGCATGGGTCAGCCATGTGGTGAGTCTGTAATGGCTGCCAGATGTCACCTCAGCTCAGTCACACCCTGCCCGGCAAAAAGCCACCTCACATGGGTCATCCGTGTTGAGAGCCTGTCACAACACCGGGGTGTCCATTGGACCCATCACACCCTGCTGGCAGGGTGCCACATCATGCATACCACCCAAGTGCTGAGGCCATTATGGTCACAAGGTGTAACCTCGGTCCAGTAACACCCCACCCTGATGGGAGCACCCTTGCACTTGTCACACACATAGCTGCACCGTCAAATCCACCGGGGGTACCTAGACCCCCTCACATCCCACCTGCGGTGTGCCAATTTGCATGTGCCACCCATGTTGCAAGGCCATTATGGCTGCCAGATGTCACATCAGATCCATCACACCCCACCTAGCAGAGTGCCACGTCACATCAGTCCCCCACGTGCTGTGGCCATCAGGGCTGCCAGGTGTCACATCAACCTGGGCATATCCACCCAGTGGGGTGCCACCTCACATAGGTAACCCACGTGGCAAGTACATCATAGCGGCTGGCTGTCACCTCAGCCCAGGCACATGCCACCTGATGGGGAGCCACCTTGCCCCTGTCACCCGAGTGGCAAGGCCATCACAGAAGCTGTGTTTGACATTGGCCTGGGCACACGCCGCCTGGTGGGATGCCACCACACCAGGGTCACCTATGTGGTGAGGCTGTCATGCCATTGGGTGTTGCCTCAGCCCAGTCACACATCACCTGGGGGCTGCCACCTCGCATGGGTCACCCACATGTTGATGCCCTCATGAATGATGGGATTCACCTTCGCCTGGGCACACACCAACTGGAGGAGTGCCACATACTGTGGTGCATCTGCCTGATGAGGCCTGCATGGCAGCTGGGTGTCACCTAGACCTGGGCACACCCCACCCATCACGGTGACACATCGCACATGCCACCTGCGTGGCGATGTGGTCAGGATGCCGAGTTTCACCTCGGCCACTTCACAACCTGCCCAGTGTGGAGCCACCTCATGCAGGTGATGCACATGGCAAGACCCTCATGGCCAGGGTGTCACTTAGGCCTGGTCACACCCCACCCCACAGAGTGCCACTTCACACATATCACCCATGAGGCAAGGCCATAATGGTCACTGGGTGTCACCTCGGCCCAGTTACACACTGCCTGGCTGTGTGCCACCATGTGTGGGTCTCCCGTGTGGCTAGGCCTTCATGCCCACTGGGTTTCACCTCAGAACTGGCACAACCCGCCCAGCTGGGTGCAACCTCATGTGGGTCACCTATGTTTTGAGGCCATAATGGAAGTGGGGTTTGACCCTGGCCTGGGCAAATCCCATCCAGAGGGATGCCACTCCACATGTGCCATCCGCATGGTGAGGCCATCATGGCCACCAGGTGTCACCTCGGCCTTGGGACACTCTGCCCATTGGAGAGCAACCTCATGCATGCCACCCATGTGGTGAGGCCTTGTACAGGTCACCTGCATGGTGAGGCCATCACAGCCACCAGGTGTGACTTTGGCACAGTCATGTGCTGCCCAACAGGTTGCCACATCACACTGGTCACCCACGTGTTAAGGCTGTCATGGCCCCTGAGTGTCACCTTGGCCTGGGCACACCCAACCCGGTGGGGTGCCACCCATGTGGTGAGGCCATCACAGAAACTGTGTTTGACCTTGGCCCAGAAACACCTGCCTAGTGGGGTTCCAGCCAGCCAGGGTCACCCATTTGGTGAGGGCCACACACTGCCAGGTGTCACCTAGGACTGGGCACACCCCACCTGGTGGGATGCTAAATCTCATTGGTCACCCGCATGTTGAGGACATTACTGTGGCCTGGTGGAACCTCTGCCCCATCACTCCCTACCTGGTGGGGTGCTACCTCGTACAGGCCACCCACATTGCAAGGCCGTCACAGCCACCAGGTGTCACCTCAGCAGCATTGTACTCCACCCCTCAGGGTGCCACCTCACACGGGTCACCTGTGAGGCAAACCCATCATGGCCGCCAGGTGTCACATCAGTCCTGTCAAACCCCACCAGGTCAGGTAAAACCTCACATATGTCACCAGCATGGCAAGGTCATCATGACCGTGGCATGTCACCTCAGCCCCATAACACACCACCTGGCAGGGTGAAACCTTGCATGAGCCACCCACGTGGTGAGGACTTCACAGCCACTGGGTGTCAAAATGTTTCAGACACACACCTCATGCTGGAATGCCACCTCATGCAGGTCACCCATGCGGTGAGGCCGTCACAGCCACCATGTGTCACCTCGGCCCCAACTCTCCCTACCTGATGGGGTGCTACCTCACATGTGCCACCCACATGACAATGCAGTCACAGCCACTAGCTGTCACCTCATCCCCATGACACCACACCTGGTGGGGTGTCATCTCTTGCATGCCACCCATGTGATGAGGACACCACAGCCACCAGGTGTCACCTTAGCTCAATCACACTCTGTCCTGC
Source organism: Hippopotamus amphibius kiboko (assembly GCF_030028045.1). Classification (NCBI taxonomy): domain Eukaryota; kingdom Metazoa; phylum Chordata; class Mammalia; order Artiodactyla; family Hippopotamidae; genus Hippopotamus; species Hippopotamus amphibius. Next base: position 66,771 of record NW_026648377.1, read on the forward strand.
AGTGTGTCACCTCATGCAAGCCACACGTGTTGTGAGTCCATCACAGTCATCATGTGTCACCTCATCCCAGGTGCACCTTGCCGTGTGCAATGCCACTTCGCACGAGTCACCTGAAATGTGAGGCCTTCATGGCTGCCAGGTGTCACCTAGGCCTGGGCACACCCCACCTGGTGGGATGCTACATCTCATTGGTCACCCGCATGTTGAGGACATTACAATGGCCTGCTGGAACCTAGGCCCCATCACTCCCTACTTGGTGGGGTGCTACTTCGTACATGCCACCCACATGGCAAGGCCGTCACAGCCACAAGGTGTCACCTCAGCCTGGTCACACCCTCCCCAGTGGAGTGTCACCTTTTGAATGCCACCCATATTGCTCATCTGTCACACCAACCATGTGTCACCTCAACCAGGGTGCACCCCACCCAGCACTGGTAACCCACATTGCAGGGCAATCACAGCAGCCAGATGTCACCTCGGCATGGGCACACCCCACCCAGCAGGATACCACCTCATGCGGGTCACCAGTGTGTTGAGGCCCTCACGGCTGCCATGTTTCACCTAAGCCTGGGCACACCCCACCCAGTGGGGTTTCAACTCACGAATGTCACCCATGTAGTGAGGCCTTCATGGCTGCTGGTTGTCACCTTGGCCCAGTCATACGCCACCCAGTAGGATGCCACCACACAGGGGTAACCGGCGTGGCAAGGCTGTCACGGCTGCCGGGTGTCATCTTGGCCCGTTCACACCACGCACAGCTGGGTGCCACCTCGTACTAGCCACCCACGTGGCAAGTCATCTCAGCCACCATGTTTCCCTTTGGCCCCATCACTCTAGGCCTGGTGGGGTGTGACCTCACATGTGCTACCCACATGGTGAGGCAGTAACAGCCATAGTGTTTTACCTCATCCCCATGACACCATGCCCAGTGGGGTGTCATCTCTTGTGTGCCATCCATGTGGCAAGCCCATCATGGCTGCCGGGTGTCACCTCAGCCCGATCACACCCTACCTGGCAGGGCTAACCTCATGCATGCCACCCACATTGCAAGTCCAATCTGGTCACTGTGTCATGTCAACCCAGTCACAACACACCATGCAGGATTCCAAATCGCATGGGTCACCTGTGTTGTGAGGCCTTCACAGCCACTGAGTGTCATCTCGACCTGGGTACACCTTGCCCATTGGGATGTCACCTAGCATGTGCCACCCACATGGTGCAGCACTCACGGCCACCAATGTTCAGCCCCGTCACTCCCTGCCCAGGAGAATGTCACCTCAACATGGCACCTGCATGGCAAGGTGGTCACACCACTGGGTGTCACGTCTGCATGGTCACACCCCACCCTGCAGGTTGCCACCTGGCAAAGGTCAACGGTATGGTGAGGCTGTCATGGCTGCCAGATGTCTCCTCTGCCTGAGCACACAATGCCTGGTGGGGAGCCACCATGCACAGATCACCCACGTGATGAGGCCCTCACAGCCACCAGGTGTCACCCTGGTTGCTTCACACACCACCCAGCGGGGTACAACCTCGTATGGGTCACCTGCATGGAGAAGCCATCACTGCCCCTGGGTGACAGCTGAGCTCAGTCACACCATGTCTTGTGGGGAGCCACCTCACTTGGGTCACCCATGTGGTGAGGCTGTCATAGCCATGGGATGTCACCTTGACCCCTTCATAGCATTCACAGCAGGGTGCCACCATGCTAGAGCCACCTAAGAGGCAAGGGATCATGACCACCATGTGTCATCTCAGCCACGTCACACCCCACCAGGCAAGGTGCTACCTCACCCATGTCACCAGCATGGTGAGGCTATCAAGGCCGCGAGGTGTCACCTAAGCCCACTCAGACACTGCCCGATGGGGTGCTACATAGTGCATGCTACTCACATGGCTAGGCCATCATGGCCACTGGGTGTCACTTCAGCCCCGTCATTCCCCACCCTGCCAGGTGCCACCTTGTTGTGCCACCCGCATAGCTGGGCAATCACACCACTAGGTGCCACCTTGTCCCTGTGACACCACACCTGGCACCATGTCATCTCTGTGTGTCCCCCATGTAGTGAGGCCATCACGGCCACTGGGTGTCACCTCTTCCTGGTCAATACCCACCTGCCAGGGTGTCAACTAGCATGTGCTTCCCTCAGGACGAGACCATCACAGCCACCAGGTGTCACCTCAGCCCGATCACACACTGCACAGTGGGGTGTCACCTGGTGCATGCCACCTGTGCTGCAAGTCTGTCTCGGTCAAAGTGTGTCACCTCAATCTGGGTATACCCCACCATGTGAGATGCCACCTCGCATGGTTACTCACGTTGTGAGCACCTCTATGCCACCAGATGTCACCTTGGCCTGGTTACACCCTGCCAGGCAGGGTGCCAGCTCATGTGGGTCACCCATGTGGTGAGGTCCTCATGGCCACTGGGCATCACCTTGGACCAGTCACACACCACCTAACAGGGTGCCAATTTGCAAGGGTCACCCATGTGATGTGGCTCTCACAGCTGCTGTGGATCACTTTGGCCTGCTCACACTGCAGCCTGCAGGGTGCAATCTCACACTTGCTACGATTGTGGCGTGGCTGTCATGGCCACCAGGTGTCCCCTTGGCCTGGTCACAACCCACACAGCATGGTGCCACCTTTTGCAGGTCACCTATGTGGCAAGGCCATCACTGCTGCCGGGTGTCACCTCAGCTCAGTCACAACCTGCGCAGCAGGAAGCCACCTAGTATAGGTCACCAGGGTTGTGAGGCTGTCACAGCCACAGGGTGTCCATTGGCCCCATCGCACCTTGCCTGGCAGGGTGCTACCATGTGTGTGCCACCCAAGTGGTGAGGCCATCACAGCCACCAGGTGCCACCTCGGCCCTGTAACACCCCACCTTGTTGGGTGCAACCTTGCACTTGCCACCCATGTAGCTGGGCCATCACAGCACCATGTGTCACCTTGGCACCCTTACACCCTGCTCAGAGCGGTGGCACTTTGCAGGTTCCACCCACATTGCAAGGCCATTACGGCTGCTGGGTGTCACTTCAGCCCCACCACACCCTGCCTGGTGGGGTGTCAACTCATGTGATTCACCCACGTGGTGAGGCCATCAGGGATATCAGGCCTCACCTCAGCCCAGGCACATCCACCCTGTGGGGTGCCACCTTACCTGTGTAAGCCATGTGGTGAGGCTGTCAGTGTTGCCAGGTCTCACCTCAGCCCAGGGACACCATGTTTGGCCAGGAGCCACTTCATGCATGCCACCCACATGGCAAGGCCATGACGGCCACAGGGTGTCACCTAGGATTATCAAACACAGCCCAACAGTGTACCACCTTGGGCATGCCATGCATGTGGTGATGCTGTCATGACCATCAGGTATCACCTTGAATTGGGCACACCCCATCAGGCAGGGTGCCATCTCGTGAGGGTCACCTGGGTTGTGAGGCCCTCTCAGCCACCAGGTGGCACCTAGGCCCATGCACACCCCACCCACCAGAGTGCCATCTCACAAGGGTCACACTTGTGGCATGGCCCTCATGGCAACCGGCTGTCACCTAGGCCCAGGCACATCCAGCCCAACAGGATGCCACCATGCATGGGTCAGCCATGTGGTGAGTCTGTAATGGCTGCCAGATGTCACCTCAGCTCAGTCACACCCTGCCCGGCAAAAAGCCACCTCACATGGGTCATCCGTGTTGAGAGCCTGTCACAACACCGGGGTGTCCATTGGACCCATCACACCCTGCTGGCAGGGTGCCACATCATGCATACCACCCAAGTGCTGAGGCCATTATGGTCACAAGGTGTAACCTCGGTCCAGTAACACCCCACCCTGATGGGAGCACCCTTGCACTTGTCACACACATAGCTGCACCGTCAAATCCACCGGGGGTACCTAGACCCCCTCACATCCCACCTGCGGTGTGCCAATTTGCATGTGCCACCCATGTTGCAAGGCCATTATGGCTGCCAGATGTCACATCAGATCCATCACACCCCACCTAGCAGAGTGCCACGTCACATCAGTCCCCCACGTGCTGTGGCCATCAGGGCTGCCAGGTGTCACATCAACCTGGGCATATCCACCCAGTGGGGTGCCACCTCACATAGGTAACCCACGTGGCAAGTACATCATAGCGGCTGGCTGTCACCTCAGCCCAGGCACATGCCACCTGATGGGGAGCCACCTTGCCCCTGTCACCCGAGTGGCAAGGCCATCACAGAAGCTGTGTTTGACATTGGCCTGGGCACACGCCGCCTGGTGGGATGCCACCACACCAGGGTCACCTATGTGGTGAGGCTGTCATGCCATTGGGTGTTGCCTCAGCCCAGTCACACATCACCTGGGGGCTGCCACCTCGCATGGGTCACCCACATGTTGATGCCCTCATGAATGATGGGATTCACCTTCGCCTGGGCACACACCAACTGGAGGAGTGCCACATACTGTGGTGCATCTGCCTGATGAGGCCTGCATGGCAGCTGGGTGTCACCTAGACCTGGGCACACCCCACCCATCACGGTGACACATCGCACATGCCACCTGCGTGGCGATGTGGTCAGGATGCCGAGTTTCACCTCAGCCACTTCACAACCTGCCCAGTGTGGAGCCACCTCATGCAGGTGATGCACATGGCAAGACCCTCATGGCCAGGGTGTCACTTAGGCCTGGTCACACCCCACCCCACAGAGTGCCACTTCACACATATCACCCATGAGGCAAGGCCATAATGGTCACTGGGTGTCACCTCGGCCCAGTTACACACTGCCTGGCTGTGTGCCACCATGTGTGGGTCTCCCGTGTGGCTAGGCCTTCATGCCCACTGGGTTTCACCTCAGAACTGGCACAACCCGCCCAGCTGGGTGCAACCTCATGTGGGTCACCTATGTTTTGAGGCCATAATGGAAGTGGGGTTTGACCCTGGCCTGGGCAAATCCCATCCAGAGGGATGCCACTCCACATGTGCCATCCGCATGGTGAGGCCATCATGGCCACCAGGTGTCACCTCGGCCTTGGGACACTCTGCCCATTGGAGAGCAACCTCATGCATGCCACCCATGTGGTGAGGCCTTGTACAGGTCACCTGCATGGTGAGGCCATCACAGCCACCAGGTGTGACTTTGGCACAGTCATGTGCTGCCCAACAGGTTGCCACATCACACTGGTCACCCACGTGGTAAGGCTGTCATGGCCCCTGAGTGTCACCTTGGCCTGGGCACACCCAACCCGGTGGGGTGCCACCCATGTGGTGAGGCCATCACAGAAACTGTGTTTGACCTTGGCCCAGAAACACCTGCCTAGTGGGGTTCCAGCCAGCCAGGGTCACCCATTTGGTGAGGGCCACACACTGCCAGGTGTCACCTAGGACTGGGCACACCCCACCTGGTGGGATGCTAAATCTCATTGGTCACCCGCATGTTGAGGACATTACTGTGGCCTGGTGGAACCTCTGCCCCATCACTCCCTACCTGGTGGGGTGCTACCTCGTACAGGCCACCCACATTGCAAGGCCGTCACAGCCACCAGGTGTCACCTCAGCAGCATTGTACTCCACCCCTCAGGGTGCCACCTCACACGGGTCACCTGTGAGGCAAACCCATCATGGCCGCCAGGTGTCACATCAGTCCTGTCAAACCCCACCAGGTCAGGTAAAACCTCACATATGTCACCAGCATGGCAAGGTCATCATGACCGTGGCATGTCACCTCAGCCCCATAACACACCACCTGGCAGGGTGAAACCTTGCATGAGCCACCCACGTGGTGAGGACTTCACAGCCACTGGGTGTCAAAATGTTTCAGACACACACCTCATGCTGGAATGCCACCTCATGCAGGTCACCCATGCGGTGAGGCCGTCACAGCCACCATGTGTCACCTCGGCCCCAACTCTCCCTACCTGATGGGGTGCTACCTCACATGTGCCACCCACATGACAATGCAGTCACAGCCACTAGCTGTCACCTCATCCCCATGACACCACACCTGGTGGGGTGTCATCTCTTGCATGCCACCCATGTGATGAGGACACCACAGCCACCAGGTGTCACCTTAGCTCAATCACACTCTGTCCTGCAGTGTGTCACCTCATGCAAGCCACACGTGTTGTGAGTCCATCACAGTCATCATGTGTCACCTCATCCCAGGTGCACCTTGCCGTGTGCAATGCCACTTCGCACGAGTCACCTGAAATGTGAGGCCTTCATGGCTGCCAGGTGTCACCTAGGCCTGGGCACACCCCACCTGGTGGGATGCTACATCTCATTGGTCACCCGCATGTTGAGGACATTACAATGGCCTGCTGGAACCTAGGCCCCATCACTCCCTACCTGGTGGGGTGCTACTTCGTACATGCCACCCACATGGCAAGGCCGTCACAGCCACAAGGTGTCACCTCAGCCTGGTCACACCCTCCCCAGTGGAGTGTCACCTTTTGAATGCCACCCATATTGCTCATCTGTCACACCAACCATGTGTCACCTCAACCAGGGTGCACCCCACCCAGCACTGGTAACCCACATTGCAGGGCAATCACAGCAGCCAGATGTCACCTCGGCATGGGCACACCCCACCCAGCAGGATACCACCTCATGCGGGTCACCAGTGTGTTGAGGCCCTCACGGCTGCCATGTTTCACCTAAGCCTGGGCACACCCCACCCAGTGGGGTTTCAACTCACGAATGTCACCCATGTAGTGAGGCCTTCATGGCTGCTGGTTGTCACCTTGGCCCAGTCATACGCCACCCAGTAGGATGCCACCACACAGGGGTAACCGGCGTGGCAAGGCTGTCACGGCTGCCGGGTGTCATCTTGGCCCGTTCACACCACGCACAGCTGGGTGCCACCTCGTACTAGCCACCCACGTGGCAAGTCATCTCAGCCACCATGTTTCCCTTTGGCCCCATCACTCTAGGCCTGGTGGGGTGTGACCTCACATGTGCTACCCACATGGTGAGGCAGTAACAGCCATAGTGTTTTACCTCATCCCCATGACACCATGCCCAGTGGGGTGTCATCTCTTGTGTGCCATCCATGTGGCAAGCCCATCATGGCTGCCGGGTGTCACCTCAGCCCGATCACACCCTACCTGGCAGGGCTAACCTCATGCATGCCACCCACATTGCAAGTCCAATCTGGTCACTGTGTCATGTCAACCCAGTCACAACACACCATGCAGGATTCCAAATCGCATGGGTCACCTGTGTTGTGAGGCCTTCACAGCCACTGAGTGTCATCTCGACCTGGGTACACCTTGCCCATTGGGATGTCACCTAGCATGTGCCACCCACATGGTGCAGCACTCACGGCCACCAATGTTCAGCCCCGTCACTCCCTGCCCAGGAGAATGTCACCTCAACATGGCACCTGCATGGCAAGGTGGTCACACCACTGGGTGTCACGTCTGCATGGTCACACCCCACCCTGCAGGTTGCCACCTGGCAAAGGTCAACGGTATGGTGAGGCTGTCATGGCTGCCAGATGTCTCCTCTGCCTGAGCACACAATGCCTGGTGGGGAGCCACCATGCACAGATCACCCACGTGATGAGGCCCTCACAGCCACCAGGTGTCACCCTGGTTGCTTCACACACCACCCAGCGGGGTACAACCTCGTATGGGTCACCTGCATGGAGAAGCCATCACTGCCCCTGGGTGACAGCTGAGCTCAGTCACACCATGTCTTGTGGGGAGCCACCTCACTTGGGTCACCCATGTGGTGAGGCTGTCATAGCCATGGGATGTCACCTTGACCCCTTCATAGCATTCACAGCAGGGTGCCACCATGCTAGAGCCACCTAAGAGGCAAGGGATCATGACCACCATGTGTCATCTCAGCCACGTCACACCCCACCAGGCAAGGTGCTACCTCACCCATGTCACCAGCATGGTGAGGCTATCAAGGCCGCGAGGTGTCACCTAAGCCCACTCAGACACTGCCCGATGGGGTGCTACATAGTGCATGCTACTCACATGGCTAGGCCATCATGGCCACTGGGTGTCACTTCAGCCCCGTCATTCCCCACCCTGCCAGGTGCCAACTTGTTGTGCCACCCGCATAGCTGGGCAATCACACCACTAGGTGCCACCTTGTCCCTGTGACACCACACCTGGCACCATGTCATCTCTGTGTGTCCCCCATGTAGTGAGGCCATCACGGCCACTGGGTGTCACCTCTTCCTGGTCAATACCCACCTGCCAGGGTGTCAACTAGCATGTGCTTCCCTCAGGACGAGACCATCACAGCCACCAGGTGTCACCTCAGCCCGATCACACACTGCACAGTGGGGTGTCACCTGGTGCATGCCACCTGTGCTGCAAGTCTGTCTCGGTCAAAGTGTGTCACCTCAATCCGGGTATACCCCACCATGTGAGATGCCACCTCGCATGGTTACTCACGTTGTGAGCACCTCTATGCCACCAGATGTCACCTTGGCCTGGTTACACCCTGCCAGGCAGGGTGCCAGCTCATGTGGGTCACCCATGTGGTGAGGTCCTCATGGCCACTGGGCATCACCTTGGACCAGTCACACACCACCTAACAGGGTGCCAATTTGCAAGGGTCACCCATGTGATGTGGCTCTCACAGCTGCTGTGGATCACTTTGGCCTGCTCACACTGCAGCCTGCAGGGTGCAATCTCACACTTGCTACGATTGTGGCGTGGCTGTCATGGCCACCAGGTGTCCCCTTGGCCTGGTCACAACCCACACAGCATGGTGCCACCTTTTGCAGGTCACCTATGTGGCAAGGCCATCACTGCTGCCGGGTGTCACCTCAGCTCAGTCACAACCTGCGCAGCAGGAAGCCACCTAGTATAGGTCACCAGGGTTGTGAGGCTGTCACAGCCACAGGGTGTCCATTGGCCCCATCGCACCTTGCCTGGCAGGGTGCTAGCATGTGTGTGCCACCCAAGTGGTGAGGCCATCACAGCCACCAGGTGCCACCTCGGCCCTGTAACACCCCACCTTGTTGGGTGCAACCTTGCACTTGCCACCCATGTAGCTGGGCCATCACAGCACCATGTGTCACCTTGGCACCCTTACACCCTGCCCAGAGCGGTGGCACTTTGCAGGTTCCACCCACAGTGCAAGGCCATTACGGCTGCTGGGTGTCACTTCAGCCCCACCACACCCTGCCTGGTGGGGTGTCAACTCATGTGATTCACCCACGTGGTGAGGCCATCAGGGATATCAGGCCTCACCTCAGCCCAGGCACATCCACCCTGTGGGGTGCCACCTTACATGTGTAAGCCATGTGGTGAGGCTGTCAGTGTTGCCAGGTCTCACCTCAGCCCAGGGACACCATGTCCAGCCAGGAGCCACTTCGTGCATGCCACCCACATGGCAAGGCCATGACGGCCACAGGGTGTCACCTAGGATTATCAAACACAGCCCAACAGTGTACCACCTTGGGCATGCCATGCATGTGGTGATGCTGTCTTGACCATCAGCTATCACCTTGAATTGGGCACACCCCATCAGGCAGGGTGCCATCTCGTGAGGGTCACGTGGGTTGTGAGGCCCTCTCAGCCACCAGGTGGCACCTAGGCCCATGCACACCCCACCCACCAGAGTGCCCTCTCACAAGGGTCACACTTGTGGCATGGCCCTCATGGCAACCGGCTGTCACCTAGGCCCAGGCACATCCAGCCCAACAGGATGCCACCATGCATGGGTCAGCCATGTGGTGAGGCTGTAATGGCTGCCAGATGTCACCTCAGCTCAGTCACACCCTGCCTGGCAAAAAGCCACCTCACATGGGTCATCCGTGTTGAGAGCCTGTCACAACCACGGGGTGTCCATTGGCCCCATCACACCCTGCTGGCAGGGTGCCACATCATGCATACCACCCAAGTGCTGAGGCCATTATGGTCACAAGGTGTAACCTCGGTCCAGTAACACCCCACCCAGATGGGTGCACCCTTGCACTTGTCACACACATAGCTGCACCGTCAAATCCACCGGGGGTCACCTAGACCCCCTCACATCCCAACTGCAGTGTGCCACTTTGCATGTGCCACCCATGTTGCAAGGCCATTATGGCTGCCAGATGTCACATCAGATCCATCACACCCCACCTAGCAGAGTGCCACGTCACATCAGTCCCCCACGTGCTGTGGCCATCAGGGCTGCCAGGTGTCACATCAACCTGGGCATATCCACCCAGTGGGGTGCCACCTCACATAGGTAACCCACGTGGCAAGTACATCATAGCGGCTGGCTGTCACCTCAGCCCAGGCACACGCCACCTGATGGGGAGCCACCTTGCCCCTGTCACCGGAGTGGCAAGGCCATCACAGAAGCTGTGTTTGACATTGGCCTGGGCACACGCCGCCTGGTGGGATGCCACCACACCAGGGTCACCTATGTGCTGAGGCTGTCATGCCATTGGGTGTTGCCTCAGCCCAGTCACACATCACCTGGGGGCTGCCACCTCGCATGGGTCACCCACATGTTGATGCCCTCATGAATGATGGGATTCACCTTCGCCTGGGCACACACCAACTGGAGGAGTGCCACATACTGTGGTGCATCTGCCTGATGAGGCCTGCATGGCAGCTGGGTGTCACCTAGACCTGGGCACACCCCACCCATCACGGTGACACATCGCACATGCCACCTGCGTGGCGATGTGGTCAGGATGCCGAGTTTCACCTCGGCCACTTCACAACCTGCCCAGTGGGGAGCCACCTCATGCAGGTGATGCACATGGCAAGACCCTCATGGCCAGGGTGTCACTTAGGCCTGGTCACACCCAACCCCACAGAGTGCCATTTCACACATATCACCCATGAGGCAAGGCCATAATGGTCACTGGGGGTCACCTCGGCCCAGTTACACACTGCCTGGCTGTGTACCACCATGTGTGGGTCTCCCGTGTGGCTAGGCCTTCATGCCCACTGGGTTTCACCTCAGAACTGGCACAACCCGCCCAGCTGGGTGCAACCTCATGTGGGTCAGCCACGTTTTGAGGCCATAATGGAAGTGGGGTTTGACCTCGGCCTGGGCAACTCCCATCGAGAGGGATGCCACTCCACATGTGCCATCCGCATGGTGAGGCCATCATGGCCACCAGGTGTCACCTCGGCCTTGGGACACTCTGCCCATTGGAGAGCAACCTCATGCATGCCACCCATATGGTGAGGCCTTGTACAGGTCACCTGCATGGTGAGGCCATCACAGCCACCAGGTGTGACTGTGGCACAGTCATGTGCTGCCCAACAGGTTGCCACATCACACTGGTCACCCACGTGGTTAGGCTGTCATGGCCCCTGAGTGTCACCTTGGCCGGGGCACACCCAACCCAGTGGGGTGCCACCCATGTGGTGAGGCCATCACAGAAACTGTGTTTGACCTTGGCCCAGAAACACCTGCCCAGTGGGGTTCCAGCCAGCCAGGGTCACCCATTTGGTGAGGGCCACACACTGCCAGGTGTCACCTAGGACTGGGCACACCCCACCTGGTGGGATGCTCCATCTCATTGGTCACCTGCATGTTGAGGACATTACTGTGGCCTGGTGGAACCTCGGCCCCATCACTCCCTACCTGGTGGGGTGCTACCTCGTACAGGCCACCCACATTGCAAGGCCGTCACAGCCACCAGGTGTCACCTCAGCCCCATTGTACTCCACCCATCAGGGTGCCACCTCACACGGGTCACCTGTGAGGCAAACCCATCATGGCCGCCAGGTGTCACATCAGTCCTGTCAAACCCCACCAGGTCAGGTAAAACCTCACATATGTCACCAGCATGGCAAGGTCATCATGACCGTGGCATGTCACCTCAGCCCCATAACACACCACCTGGCAGGGTGAAACCTTGCATGAGCCACCCACGTGGTGAGGACTTCACAGCCACTGGGTGTCAAAATGGTTCAGACACACACCTCATGCTGGAATGCCACCTCATGCAGGTCACCCATGCGGTGAGGCCGTCACAGCCACCATGTGTCACCTCGGCCCCAACTCTCCCTACCTGATGGGGTGCTACCTCACATGTGCCACCCACATGACAATGCAGTCACAGCCACTAGCTGTCACCTCATCCCCATGACACCACACCTGGTGGGGTGTCATCTCTTGCATGCCACCCATGTGATGAGGACACCACAGCCACCAGGTGTCACCTTAGCTCAATCACACTCTGTCCTGCAGTGTGTCACCTCATGCAAGCCACACATGTTGTGAGTCCATCACAGTCATCATGTGTCACCTCAACCCAGGTGCACCTTGCCGTGTGCAATGCCACTTCGCACGAGTCACCTGAAATGTGAGGCCTTCATGGCTGCCAGGTGTCACCTAGGCCTGGGCACACCCCACCTGGTGGGATGCTACATCTCATTGGTCACCCGCATGTTGAGGACATTACAGTGGCCTGGTGGAACCTCGGCCCCATCACTCCCTACCTGGTGGGGTGCTACCTCGTACATGCCACCCACATGGCAAGGCCGTCACAGCCACAAGGTGTCACCTCAGCCTGGTCACACCCTCCCCAGTGGAGTGTCACCTTTCGCATGCCACCCATATTGCTCATCTGTCACACCAACCATGTGTCACCTCAACCTGGGTGCACCCCACCCAGCATTGGTAACCCACATTGCAGGGCAATCACAGCAACCAGATGTCACCTCGGCATGGGCACACCCCACCCAGCAGGATACCACCTCATGCGGGTCACCAGTGTGTTGAGGCCCTCACGGCCGCCATGTTTCTCGTACGCCTGGGCACACCCCACCCAGTAGGGTTTCAACTCATGAATGTCACCCATGTAGTGAGGCCTTCATGGCTGCTGGTTGTCACCTTGGCCCAGTCATACGCCACCCAGTAGGATGCCACCACACAGGGGTAACCGGCGTGGCAAGGCTGTCACGGCTGCCGGGTGTCATCTTGGTCCATTCACACCACGCACACCTGGGTGCCACCTCGTACTAGCCACCCACGTGGCAAGTCATCTCAGCCACCATGTTTCCCTTTGGCCCCATCACTCTAGGCCTGGTGGGGTGTGACCTCACATGTGCTACCCACATGGTGAGGCAGTAACAGCCATAGTGTTTTACCTCATCCCCATGACACCATGCCCAGTGGGGTGTCATCTCTTGTGTGCCATCCATGTGGCAAGCCCATCATGGCTGCCGGGTGTCACCTCAGCCCGATCACACCCTACCTGGCAGGGCTAACCTCATGCATGCCACCCACATTGCAAGTCCAATCTGGTCGCTGTGTCATGTCAACCCAGTCACAACACACCATGCAGGATTCCAAATCGCATGGGTCACCTGTGTTGTGAGGCCTTCACAGCCACTGAGTGTCATCTCGACCTGGGTACACCTTGCCCATTGGGATGTCACCTAGCATGTGCCACCCACATGGTGCAGCACTCACGGCCACCAATGTTCAGCCCCGTCACTCCCTGCCCAGGAGAATGTCACCTCAACATGACACCTGCATGGCAAGGTGGTCACACCACTGGGTGTCACGTCTGCATGGTCACACCCCACCCCGCAGGTTGCCACCTGGCAAAGGTCAACTGTATGGTGAGGCTGTCATGGCTGCCAGATGTCTCCTCTGCCTGAGCACACAATGCCTGGTGGGGAGCCACCATGCACAGATCACCCACGTGATGAGGCCCTCACAGCCACCAGGTGTCACCCTGGTTGCTTCACACACCACCCAGTCGGGTACAACCTCGTATGGGTCACCTGCATGGAGAAGCCATCACTGCCCCTGGGTGACAGCTTAGCTCAGTCACACCATGTCTTGTGGGGAGCCACCTCACTTGGGTCACCCATGTGGTGAGGCTGTCCTAGCCATGGGATGTCACCTTGACCCCTTCATAGCATTCACAGCAGGGTGCCACCATGCTAGAGCCACCTAAGAGGCAAGGGATCATGACCACCATGTGTCATCTCAGCCACGTCACACACCACCAGGCAAGGTGCTACCTCACCCATGTCACCAGCATGGTGAGGCTATCAAGGCCGCGAGGTGTCACCTAAGCCCACTCAGACACTGCCCGATGGGGTGCTACATAGTGCATGCTACTCACATGGCTAGGCCATCATGGCCACTGGGTGTCACTTCAGCCCCGTCATTCCCCAGCCTGCCAGGTGCCACCTTGTTGTGCCACCCGCATAGCTGGGCAATCACACCACTAAGTGCCACCTTGTCCCTGTGACACCACACCTGGCACCATGTCATCTCTGTGTGTCCCCCATGTAGTGATGCCATCACGGCCACTGGGTGTCACCTCTTCCTGGTCAATACCCACCTGCCAGGGTGTCAACTAGCATGTGCTTCCCTCAGGACGAGACCATCACAGCCACCAGGTGTCACCTCAGCCCGATCACACACTGCACAGTGGGGTGTCACCTGGTGCATGCCACCTGTGCTGCAAGTCTGTCACGGTCAAAGTGTGTCACCTCAATCCGGGTATAGCCCACCATGTGAGATGCCACCTCGCATGGTTACTCACGTTGTGAGCACCTCTATGCCACCAGATGTCACCTTGGCCTGGTTACACCCTGCCAGGCAGGGTGCCAGCTCATGTGGGTCACCCATGTGGTGAGGTCCTCATGGCCACTGGGCATCACCTTGGACCAGTCACACACCACCTAACAGGGTGCCAATTTGCAAGGGTCACCCATGTGATGTGGCTCTCACAGCTGCTGTGGATCACTTTGGCCTGCTCACACTGCAGCCTGCAGGGTGCAATCTCACACTTGCTACGATTGTGGCGTGGCTGTCATGGCCACCAGGTGTCCCCTTGGCCTGGTCACAACCCACACAGCATGGTGCCACCTTTTGCAGGTCACCTATGTGGCAAGGCCATCACTGCTGCCGGGTGTCACCTCAGCTCAGTCACAACCTGCGCAGCAGGAAGCCACCTAGTATAGGTCACCAGGGTTGTGAGGCTGTCACAGCCACAGGGTGTCCATTGGCCCCATCGCACCTTGCCTGGCAGGGTGCTACCATGTGTGTGCCACCCAAGTGGTGAGGCCATCACAGCCACCAGGTGCCACCTCGGCCCTGTAACACCCCACCTGGTTGGGTGCAACCTTGCACTTGCCACCCATGTAGCTGGGCCATCACAGCACCATGTGTCACCTTGGCACCCTTACACCCTGCCCAGAGCGGTGGCACTTTGCAGGTTCCACCCACATTGCAAGGCCATTACGGCTGCTGGGTGTCACTTCAGCCCCACCACACCCTGCCTGGTGGGGTGTCAACTCATGTGATTCACCCACGTGGTGAGGCCATCAGGGATATCAGGCCTCACCTCAGCCCAGGCACATCCACCCTGTGGGGTGCCACCTTACATGTGTAAGCCATGTGGTGAGGCTGTCAGTGTTGCCAGGTCTCACCTCAGCCCAGCGACACCATGTCCGGCCAGGAGCCACTTCATGCATGCCACCCACATGGCAAGGCCATGACGGCCACAGGGTGTCACCTAGGATTATCAAACACAGCCCAACAGTGTACCACCTTGGGCATGCCATGCATGTGGTGATGCTGTCATGACCATCAGGTATCACCTTGAATTGGGCACACCCCATCAGGCAGGGTGCCATCTCGTGAGGGTCACCTGGGTTGTGAGGCCCTCTCAGCCACCAGGTGGCACCTAGGCCCATGCACACCCCACCCACCAGAGTGCCATCTCACAAGGGTCACACTTGTGGCATGGCCCTCATGGCAACCGGCTGTCACCTAGGCCCAGGCACATGCAGCCCAACAGGATGCCACCATGCATGGGTCACCCATGTGGTGAGGCTGTAATGGCTGCCAGATGTCACCTCAGCTCAGTCACACCCTGCCTGGCAAAAAGCCACCTCACATGGGTCATCCGTGCTGAGAGCCTGTCACAACCACGGGGTGTCCATTGGCCCCATCACACCCTGCTGGCAGGGTGCCACATCATGCATACCACCCAAGTGCTGAGGCCATTATGGTCACAAGGTGTAACCTCGGTCCAGTAACACCCCACCCTGATGGGAGCACCCTTGCACTTGTCACACACATAGCTGCACCGTCAAATCCACCGGGGGTACCTAGACCCCCTCACATCCCACCTGCGGTGTGCCACTTTGCATGTGCCACCCATGTTGCAAGGCCATTATGGCTGCCAGATGTCACATCAGATCCATCACACCCCACCTAGCAGAGTGCCACGTCACATCAGTCACCCACGTGCTGTGGCCATCAGGGCTGCCAGGTGTCACATCAACCTGGGCATATCCACCCAGTGGGGTGCCACCTCACATAGGTAACCCACGTGGCAAGTACATCATAGCGGCTGGCTGTCACCTCAGCCCAGGCACACGCCACCTGATGGGGAGCCACCTTGCCCCTGTCACCCGAGTGGCAAGGCCATCACAGAAGCTGTGTTTGACATTGGCCTGGGCACACGCCGCCTGGTGGGATGCCACCACACCAGGGTCACCTATGTGCTGAGGCTGTCATGCCATTGGGTGTTGCGTCAGCCCAGTGACACATCACCTGGGGACTGCCACCTCGCATGGGTCACCCACATGTTGATACCCTCATGAATGCTGGGATTCACCTTCGCCTGGGCACACACCAACTGGAGGAGTGCCACATACTGTGGTGCATCTGCCTGATGAGGCCTGCATGGCAGCTGGGTGTCACCTAGACCTGGGCACACCCCACCCATCACGGTGACACATCGCACATGCCACTTGCGTGGCGATGTGGTCAGGATGCCGAGTTTCACCTCAGCCACTTCACAACCTGCCCAGTGGGGAGCCACCTCATGCAGGTGATGCACATGGCAAGACCCTCATGGCCAGGGTGTCACTTAGGCCTGGTCACACCCCACCCCACAGAGTGCCACTTCACACATATCACCCATGAGGCAAGGCCATAATGGTCACTGGGGGTCACCTCGGCCCAGTTACACACTGCCTGGCTGTGTGCCACCATGTGTGGGTCTCCCGTGTGGCTAGGCCTTCATGCCCACTGGGTTTCACCTCAGAACTGGCACAACCCGCCCAGCTGGGTGCAACCTCATGTGGGTCACCCACGTTTTGAGGCCATAATGGAAGTGGGGTTTGACCTCGGCCTGGGCAAATCCCATCCAGAGGGATGCCACTCCACATGTGCCATCCGCATGGTGAGGCCATCATGGCCACCAGGTGTCACCTCGGCCTTGAGACACTCTGCCCATTGGAGAGCAACCTCATGCATGCCACCTATGTGGTGAGGCCTTGTACAGGTCACCTGCATGGTGAGGCCATCACAGCTACCAGGTGTGACTTTGGCACAGTCATGTGCTGCCCAACAGGTTGCCACATCACACTGGTCACCCACGTGGTAAGGCTGTCATGGCCCCTGAGTGTCACCTTGGCCTGGGCACACCCAACCCGGTGGGGTGCCACCCATGTGGTGAGGCCATCACAGAAACTGTGTTTGACCTTGGCCCAGAAACACCTGCCCAGTGGGGTTCCAGCCAGCCAGGGTCACCCATTTGGTGAGGCCCACACACTGCCAGGTGTCACCTAGGCCTGGGCACACCCCACCTGGTGGGATGCTACATCTCATTGGTCACCCGCATGTTCAGGACATTACTGTGGCCTGGTGGAACCTCGGCCCCATCACTCCCTACCTGGTGGGGTGCTACCTCGTAAAGGCCACCCACATTGCAAGGCCGTCACAGCCACCAGGTGTCACCTCAGCCCCATTGTACTCCACCCATCAGGGTGCCACCTCACACGGGTCACCTGTGAGGCAAACCCATCATGGCCGCCAGGTGTCACATCAGTCCTGTCAAACCCCACCAGGTCAGGTAAAACCTCACATATGTCACCAGCATGGCAAGGTCATCATGACCGTGGCGTGTCACCTCAGCCCCATAAAACACCACCTGGCAGGGTGAAACCTTGCATGAGCCACCCACGTGGTGAGGACTTCACAGCCACTGGGTGTCAAAATGGCCCAGACACACACCTCATGGTGGAATGCCACCTCATGCAGGTCACCCATGCGGTGAGGCCGTCACAGCCACCATGTGTCACCTCGGCCCCAACTCTCCCTACCTGATGGGGTGCTACCTCACATGTGCCACCCACATGACAATGCAGTCACAGCCACTAGCTGTCACCTCATCCCCATGACACCACACCTGGTGGGGTGTCATCTCTTGCATGCCACCCATGTGATGAGGACACCACAGCCACCAGGTGTCACCTTAGCTCAATCACACTCTGTCCTCCAGTGTGTCACCTCATGCAAGCCACACGTGTTGTGAGTCCATCACAGTCATCATGTGTCACCTCAACCCAGGTGCACCTTGCCGTGTGCAATGCCACTTCGCACGAGTCACCTGAAATGTGAGGCCTTCATGGCTGCCAGGTGTCACCTAGGCCTGGGCACACCCCACCTGGTGGGATGCTACATCTCATTGGTCACCCGCATGTTGAGGACATTACAGTGGCCTGGTGGAACCTCGGCCCCATCACTCCCTACCTGGTGGGGTGCTACCTCGTACATGCCACCCACATGGCAAGGCCATCACAGCCACAAGGTGTCACCTCAGCCTGGTCACACCCTCCCCAGTGGAGTGTCACCTTTTGAATGCCACCCATATTGCTCATCTGTCACACCAACCATGTGTCACCTCAACCTGGGTGCACCCCACCCAGCACTGGTAACCCACATTGCAGGGCAATCACAGCAGCCAGATGTCACCTCAGCATGGGCACACCCCACCCAGCAGGATACCACCTCATGCGGGTCACCAGTGTGTTGAGGCCCTCACGGCAGCCATGTTTCACCTAGGCCTGGGCACACCCCACCCAGTGGGGTTTCAACTCACGAATGTCACCCATGTAGTGAGGCCTTCATGGCTGCTGGTTGTCACCTTGGCCCAGTCATACGCCACCCAGTAGGATGCCACCACACAGGGGTAACCGGCGTGGCAAGGCTGTCACGGCTGCCGGGTGTCATCTTGGCCTGTTCACACCACGCACAGCTGGGTGCCACCTCGTACTAGCCACCCACGTGGCAAGTCATCTCAGCCACCATGTTTCCCTTTGGCCCCATCACTCTAGGCCTGGTGGGGTGTGACCTCACATGTGCTACCCACATGGTGAGGCAGTAACAGCCATAGTGTTTTACCTCATCCCCATGACACCATGCCCAGTGGGGTGTCATCTCTTGTGTGCCATCCATGTGGCAAGCCCATCATGGCTGCTGGGTGTCACCTCAGCCCGATCACACCCTACCTGGCAGGGCTAACCTCATGCATGCCACCCACATTGCAAGTCCAATCTGGTCGCTGTGTCATGTCAACCCAGTCACAACACACCATGCAGGATTCCAAATCGCATGGGTCACCTGTGTTGTGAGGCCTTCACAGCCACTGAGTGTCATCTCGACCTGGGTACACCTTGCCCATTGGGATGTCACCTAGCATGTGCCACCCACATGGTGCAGCACTCACGGCCACCAATGTTCAGCCCCGTCACTCCCTGCCCAGGAGAATGTCACCTCAACATGGCACCTGCATGGCAAGGTGGTCACACCACTGGGTGTCACGTCTGCATGGTCACACCCCACCCCGCAGGTTGCCACCTGGCAAAGGTCAACTGTATGGTGAGGCTGTCATGGCTGCCAGATGTCTCCTCTGCCTGAGCACACAATGCCTGGTGGGGAGCCACCATGCACAGATCACCCACGTGATGAGGCCCTCACAGCCACCAGGTGTCACCCTGGTTGCTTCACACACCACCCAGCGGGGTACAACCTCGTATGGGTCACCTGCATGGAGAAGCCATCACTGCCCCTGGGTGACAGCTTAGCTCAGTCAGACCATGTCTTGTGGGGAGCCACCTCACTTGGGTCACCCATGTGGTGAGGCTGTCATAGCCATGGGATTTCACCTTGACCCCTTCATAGCATTCACAGCAGGGTGCCACCATGCTAGAGCCACCTAAGAGGCAAGGGATCATGATCACCATGTGTCATCTCAGCCACGTCACACCCCACCAGGCAAGGTGCTACCTCACCCATGTCACCAGCATGGTGAGGCTATCAAGGCCGCGAGGTGTCACCTAAGCCCACTCAGACACTGCCAGATGGGGTGCCACATAGTGCATGCTACTCACATGGCTAGGCCATCATGGCCACTGGGTGTCACTTCAGCCCCGTCATTCCCCACCCTGCCAGGTGCCACCTTGATGTGCCACCTGCATAGCTAGGCAATCACACCACTAGGTGCCACCTTGTCCCTGTGACACCACACCTGGCACCATGTCATCTCTGTGTGTCCCCCATGTAGTGAGGCCATCACGGCCACTGGGTGTCACCTCTTCCTGGTCAATACCCACCTGCCAGGGTGTCAACTAGCATGTGCTTCCCTCAGGACGAGACCATCACAGCCACCAGGTGTCACCTCAGCCCGATCACACACTGCACAGTGGGGTGTCACCTGGTGCATGCCACCTGTGCTGCAAGTCTGTCTCGGTCAAAGTGTGTCACCTCAATCCGGGCATACCCCACCATGTGAGATGCCACCTCGCATGGTTACTCACGTTGTGAGCACCTCTATGCCACCAGATGTCACCTTGGCCTGGTTACACCCTGCCAGGCAGGGTGCCAGCTCATGTGGGTCACCCATGTGGTGAGGTCCTCATGGCCACTGGGCATCACCTTGGACCAGTCACACACCACCTAACAGGGTGCCAATTTGCAAGGGTCACCCATGTGATGTGGCTCTCACAGCTGCTGTGGATCACTTTGGCCTGCTCACACTGCAGCCTGCAGGGTGCAATCTCACACTTGCTACAATTGTGGCGTGGCTGTCATGGCCGCCAGGTGTCCCCTTGGCCTGGTCACAACCCACACAGCATGGTGCCACCTCTTGCAGGTCACCCATGTGGCAAGGCCATCACTGCTGCCGGGTGTCACCTCAGCTCAGTCACAACCTGCGCAGCAGGAAGCCACCTAGTATAGGTCACCAGGGTTGTGAGGCTGTCACAGCCACAGGGTGTCCATTGGCCCCATCGCACCTTGCCTGGAAGGGTGCTACCATGTGTGTGCCACCCAAGTGGTGAGGCCATCACAGCCACCAGGTGCCACCTCGGCCCTGTAACACCCCACCTGGTTGGGTGCAACCTTGCACTTGCCACCCATGTAGCTGGGCCATCACAGCACCATGTGTCACCTTGGCACCCTTACACCCTGCCAAGAGCGGTGGCACTTTGCAGGTTCCACCCACAGTGCAAGGCCATTACGGCTGCTGGGTGTCACTTCAGCCCCACCACACCCTGCCTGGTGGGGTGTCAACTCATGTGATTCACCCACGTGGTGAGGCCATCAGGGATATCAGGCCTCACCTCAGCCCAGGCACATCCACCCTGTGGGGTGCCACCTTACATGTGTAAGCCATGTGGTGAGGCCGTCAGTGTTGCCAGGTCTCACCTCAGCCCAGGGACACCATGTCCGGCCAGGAGCCACTTCGTGCATGCCACCCACATGGCAAGGCCATGACGGCCACAGGGTGTCACCTAGGATTATCAAACACAGCCCAACAGTGTACCACCTTGGGCATGCCATGCATGTGGTGATGCTGTCATGACCATCAGGTATCACCTTGAATTGGGCACACCCCATCAGGCAGGGTGCCATCTCGTGAGGGTCACCTGGGTTGTGAGGCCCTCTCAGCCACCAGGTGGCACCTAGGCCCATGCACACCCCACCCACCAGAGTGCCATCTCACAAGGGTCACACTTGTGGCATGGCCCTCATGGCAACCGGCTGTCACCTAGGCCCAGGCACATCCAGCCCAACAGGATGCCACCATGCATGGGTCACCCATGTGGTGAGGCTGTAATGGCTGCCAGATGTCACCTCAGCTCAGTCACACCCTGCCTGGCAAAAAGCCACCTCACATGGGTCATCCGTGTTGAGAGCCTGTCACAACCACGGGGTGTCCATTGGCCCCATCACACCCTGCTGGCAGGGTGCCACATCATGCATACCACCCAAGTGCTGAGGCCATTATGGTCACAAGGTGTAACCTCGGTCCAGTAACACCCCACCCTGATGGGAGCATCCTTGCACTTGTCACACACATAGCTGCACCGTCAAATCCACCGGGGGTACCTAGAACCCCTCACAACCCACCTGCGGTGTGCCACTTTGCATGTGCCACCCATGTTGCAAGGCCATTATGGCTGCCAGATGTCACATCAGATCCATCACACCCCACCTAGCAGAGTGCCACGTCACATCAGTCACCCACATGCTGTGGCCATCAGGGCTGCCAGGTGTCACATCAACCTGGGCATATCCACCCAGTGGGGTGCCACCTCACATAGGTAACCCATGTGGCAAGTACATCATAGCAGCTGGCTGTCACCTCAGCCCAGGCACACGCCACCTGATGGGGAGCCACCTTGCCCCTGTCACCCGAGTGGCAAGGCCATCACAGAAGCTGTGTTTGACATTGGCCTGGGCACACGCCGCCTGGTGGGATGCCACCACACCAGGGTCACCTATGTGGTGAGGCTGTCATGCCATTGGGTGTTGCCTCAGCCCAGTCACACATCACCTGGGGGCTGCCACCTCGCATGGGTCACCCACATGTTGATGCCCTCATGAATGATGGGATTCACCTTCGCCTGGGCACACACCAACTGGAGGAGTGCCACATACTGTGGTGCATCTGCCTGATGAGGCCTGCATGGCAGCTGGGTGTCACCTAGACCTGGGCACACCCCACCCATCACGGTGACACATCGCACATGCCACCTGCGTGGCGATGTGGTCAGGATGCCGAGTTTCACCTCAGCCACTTCACAACCTGCCCAGTGGGGAGCCACCTCATGCAGGTGATGCACATGGCAAGACCCTCATGGCCAGGGTGTCACTTAGGCCTGGTCACACCCCACCCCACAGAGTGCCACTTCACACATATCACCCATGAGGCAAGGCCATAATGGTCACTGGGGGTCACCTCGGCCCAGTTACACACTGCCTGGCTGTGTGCCACCATGTGTGGGTCTCCCGTGTGGCTAGGCCTTCATGCCCACTGGGTTTCACCTCAGAACTGGCACAACCCGCCCAGCTGGGTGCAACCTCATGTGGGTCACCCACGTTTTGAGGCCATAATGGAAGTGGGGTTTGACCTCGGCCTGGGCAAATCCCATCCAGAGGGATGCCACTCCACATGTGCCATCCGCATGGTGAGGCCATCATGGCCACCAGGTGTCACCTCGGCCTTGAGACACTCTGCCCATTGGAGAGCAACCTCATGCATGCCACCTATGTGGTGAGGCCTTGTACAGGTCACCTGCATGGTGAGGCCATCACAGCTACCAGGTGTGACTTTGGCACAGTCATGTGCTGCCCAACAGGTTGCCACATCACACTGGTCACCCACGTGGTAAGGCTGTCATGGCCCCTGAGTGTCACCTTGGCCTGGGCACACCCAACCCGGTGGGGTGCCACCCATGTGGTGAGGCCATCACAGAAACTGTGTTTGACCTTGGCCCAGAAACACCTGCCCAGTGGGGTTCCAGCCAGCCAGGGTCACCCATTTGGTGAGGCCCACACACTGCCAGGTGTCACCTAGGCCTGGGCAAACCCCACCTGGTGGGATGCTACATCTCATTGGTCACCCGCATGTTGAGGACATTACTGTGGCCTGGTGGAACCTCGGCCCCATCAATCCCTACCTGGTGGGGTGCTACCTCGTACAGGCCACCCACATTGCAAGGCCGTCACAGCCACCAGGTGTCACCTCAGCCCCATTGTACTCCACCCATCAGGGTGCCACCTCACACGGGTCACCTGTGAGGCAAACCCATCATGGCCGCCAGGTGTCACATCAGTCCTGTCAAACCCCACCAGGTCAGGTAAAACCTCACATATGTCACCAGCATGGCAAGGTCATCATGACCGTGGCGTGTCACCTCAGCCCCATAAAACACCACCTGGCAGGGTGAAACCTTGCATGAGCCACCCACGTGGTGAGGACTTCACAGCCACTGGGTGTCAAAATGGCCCAGACACACACCTCATGGTGGAATGCCACCTCATGCAGGTCACCCATGCGGTGAGGCCGTCACAGCCACCATGTGTCACCTCGGCCCCAACTCTCCCTACCTGATGGGGTGCTACCTCACATGTGCCACCCACATGACAATGCAGTCACAGCCACTAGCTGTCACCTCATCCCCATGACACCACACCTGGGGGGGTGTCATCTCTTGCATGCCACCCATGTGATGAGGACACCACAGCCACCAGGTGTCACCTTAGCTCAATCACACTCTGTCCTCCAGTGTGTCACCTCATGCAAGCCACACGTGTTGTGAGTCCATCACAGTCATCATGTGTCACCTCAACCCAGGTGCACCTTGCCGTGTGCAATGCCACTTCGCACGAGTCACCTGAAATGTGAGGCCTTCATGGCTGCCAGGTGTCACCTAGGCCTGGGCACACCCCACCTGGTGGGATGCTACATCTCATTGGTCACCCGCATGTTGAGGACATTACAGTGGCCTGGTGGAACCTCGGCCCCATCACTCCCTACCTGGTGGGGTGCTACCTCGTACATGCCACCCACATGGCAAGGCCATCACAGCCACAAGGTGTCACCTCAGCCTGGTCACACCCTCCCCAGTGGAGTGTCACCTTTTGAATGCCACCCATATTGCTCATCTGTCACACCAACCATGTGTCACCTCAACCTGGGTGCACCCCACCCAGCACTGGTAACCCACATTGCAGGGCAATCACAGCAGCCAGATGTCACCTCAGCATGGGCACACCCCACCCAGCAGGATACCACCTCATGCGGGTCACCAGTGTGTTGAGGCCCTCACAGCAGCCATGTTTCACCTAGGCCTGGGCACACCCCACCCAGTGGGGTTTCAACTCACGAATGTCACCCATGTAGTGAGGCCTTCATGGCTGCTGGTTGTCACCTTGGCCCAGTCATACGCCACCCAGTAGGATGCCACCACACAGGGGTAACCGGCGTGGCAAGGCTGTCACGGCTGCCGGGTGTCATCTTGGCCTGTTCACACCACGCACAGCTGGGTGCCACCTCGTACTAGCCACCCACGTGGCAAGTCATCTCAGCCACCATGTTTCCCTTTGGCCCCATCACTCTAGGCCTGGTGGGGTGTGACCTCACATGTGCTACCCACATGGTGAGGCAGTAACAGCCATAGTGTTTTACCTCATCCCCATGACACCATGCCCAGTGGGGTGTCATCTCTTGTGTGCCATCCATGTGGCAAGCCCATCATGGCTGCTGGGTGTCACCTCAGCCCGATCACACCCTACCTGGCAGGGCTAACCTCATGCATGCCACCCACATTGCAAGTCCAATCTGGTCGCTGTGTCATGTCAACCCAGTCACAACACACCATGCAGGATTCCAAATCGCATGGGTCACCTGTGTTGTGAGGCCTTCACAGCCACTGAGTGTCATCTCGACCTGGGTACACCTTGCCCATTGGGATGTCACCTAGCATGTGCCACCCACATGGTGCAGCACTCACGGCCACCAATGTTCAGCCCCGTCACTCCCTGCCCAGGAGAATGTCACCTCAACATGGCACCTGCATGGCAAGGTGGTCACACCACTGGTGTCACGTCTGCATGGTCACACCCCACCCCGCAGGTTGCCACCTGGCAAAGGTCAACTGTATGGTGAGGCTGTCATGGCTGCCAGATGTCTCCTCTGCCTGAGCACACAATGCCTGGTGGGGAGCCACCATGCACAGATCACCCACGTGATGAGGCCCTCACAGCCACCAGGTGTCACCCTGGTTGCTTCACACACCACCCAGCGGGGTACAACCTCGTATGGGTCACCTGCATGGAGAAGCCATCACTGCCCCTGGGTGACAGCTTAGCTCAGTCAGACCATGTCTTGTGGGGAGCCACCTCACTTGGGTCACCCATGTGGTGAGGCTGTCATAGCCATGGGATGTCACCTTGACCCCTTCATAGCATTCACAGCAGGGTGCCACCATGCTAGAGCCACCTAAGAGGCAAGGGATCATGATCACCATGTGTCATCTCAGCCACGTCACACCCCACCAGGCAAGGTGCTACCTCACCCATGTCACCAGCATGGTGAGGCTATCAAGGCCGCGAGGTGTCACCTAAGCCCACTCAGACACTGCCAGATGGGGTGCCACATAGTGCATGCTACTCACATGGCTAGGCCATCATGGCCACTGGGTGTCACTTCAGCCCCGTCATTCCCCACCCTGCCAGGTGCCACCTTGATGTGCCACCTGCATAGCTAGGCAATCACACCACTAGGTGCCACCTTGTCCCTGTGACACCACACCTGGCACCATGTCATCTCTGTGTGTCCCCCATGTAGTGAGGCCATCACGGCCACTGGGTGTCACCTCTTCCTGGTCAATACCCACCTGCCAGGGTGTCAACTAGCATGTGCTTCCCTCAGGACGAGACCATCACAGCCACCAGGTGTCACCTCAGCCCGATCACACACTGCACAGTGGGGTGTCACCTGGTGCATGCCACCTGTGCTGCAAGTCTGTCTCGGTCAAAGTGTGTCACCTCAATCCGGGCATACCCCACCATGTGAGATGCCACCTCGCATGGTTACTCACGTTGTGAGCACCTCTATGCCACCAGATGTCACCTTGGCCTGGTTACACCCTGCCAGGCAGGGTGCCAGCTCATGTGGGTCACCCATGTGGTGAGGTCCTCATGGCCACTGGGCATCACCTTGGACCAGTCACACACCACCTAACAGGGTGCCAATTTGCAAGGGTCACCCATGTGATGTGGCTCTCACAGCTGCTGTGGATCACTTTGGCCTGCTCACACTGCAGCCTGC
The DNA here is from genome assembly GCF_030028045.1 of Hippopotamus amphibius kiboko. Classification (NCBI taxonomy): domain Eukaryota; kingdom Metazoa; phylum Chordata; class Mammalia; order Artiodactyla; family Hippopotamidae; genus Hippopotamus; species Hippopotamus amphibius. The sequence continues at coordinate 93,612 of NW_026648377.1, forward strand.
AGGGTGCAATCTCACACTTGCTACAATTGTGGCGTGGCTGTCATGGCCGCCAGGTGTCCCCTTGGCCTGGTCACAACCCACACAGCATGGTGCCACCTCTTGCAGGTCACCCATGTGGCAAGGCCATCACTGCTGCCGGGTGTCACCTCAGCTCAGTCACAACCTGCGCAGCAGGAAGCCACCTAGTATAGGTCACCAGGGTTGTGAGGCTGTCACAGCCACAGGGTGTCCATTGGCCCCATCGCACCTTGCCTGGAAGGGTGCTACCATGTGTGTGCCACCCAAGTGGTGAGGCCATCACAGCCACCAGGTGCCACCTCGGCCCTGTAACACCCCACCTGGTTGGGTGCAACCTTGCACTTGCCACCCATGTAGCTGGGCCATCACAGCACCATGTGTCACCTTGGCACCCTTACACCCTGCCAAGAGCGGTGGCACTTTGCAGGTTCCACCCACAGTGCAAGGCCATTACGGCTGCTGGGTGTCACTTCAGCCCCACCACACCCTGCCTGGTGGGGTGTCAACTCATGTGATTCACCCACGTGGTGAGGCCATCAGGGATATCAGGCCTCACCTCAGCCCAGGCACATCCACCCTGTGGGGTGCCACCTTACATGTGTAAGCCATGTGGTGAGGCCGTCAGTGTTGCCAGGTCTCACCTCAGCCCAGGGACACCATGTTTGGCCAGGAGCCACTTCGTGCATGCCACCCACATGGCAAGGCCATGACGGCCACAGGGTGTCACCTAGGATTATCAAACACAGCCCAACAGTGTACCACCTTGGGCATGCCATGCATGTGGTGATGCTGTCATGACCATCAGGTATCACCTTGAATTGGGCACACCCCATCAGGCAGGGTGCCATCTCGTGAGGGTCACCTGGGTTGTGAGGCCCTCTCAGCCACCAGGTGGCACCTAGGCCCATGCACACCCCACCCACCAGAGTGCCATCTCACAAGGGTCACACTTGTGGCATGGCCCTCATGGCAACCGGCTGTCACCTAGGCCCAGGCACATCCAGCCCAACAGGATGCCACCATGCATGGGTCACCCATGTGGTGAGGCTGTAATGGCTGCCAGATGTCACCTCAGCTCAGTCACACCCTGCCTGGCAAAAAGCCACCTCACATGGGTCATCCGTGTTGAGAGCCTGTCACAACCACGGGGTGTCCATTGGCCCCATCACACCCTGCTGGCAGGGTGCCACATCATGCATACCACCCAAGTGCTGAGGCCATTATGGTCACAAGGTGTAACCTCGGTCCAGTAACACCCCACCCTGATGGGAGCACCCTTGCACTTGTCACACACATAGCTGCACCGTCAAATCCACCGGGGGTACCTAGAACCCCTCACATCCCACCTGCGGTGTGCCACTTTGCATGTGCCACCCATGTTGCAAGGCCATTATGGCTGCCAGATGTCACATCAGATCCATCACACCCCACCTAGCAGAGTGCCACGTCACATCAGTCACCCACATGCTGTGGCCATCAGGGCTGCCAGGTGTCACATCAACCTGGCATATCCACCCAGTGGGGTGCCACCTCACATAGGTAACCCATGTGGCAAGTACATCATAGCAGCTGGCTGTCACCTCAGCCCAGGCACACGCCACCTGATGGGGAGCCACCTTGCCCCTGTCAACCGAGTGGCAAGGCCATCACAGAAGCTGTGTTTGACATTGGCCTGGGCACACGACCGCCTGGTGGGATGCCACCACACCAGGGTCACCTATGTGGTGAGGCTGTCATGCCATTGGGTGTTGCCTCAGCCCAGTCACACATCACCTGGGGGCTGCCACCTCGCATGGGTCACCCACATGTTGATGCCCTCATGAATGATGGGATTCACCTTCGCCTGGGCACACACCAACTGGAGGAGTGCCACATACTGTGGTGCATCTGCCTGATGAGGCCTGCATGGCAGCTGGGTGTCACCTAGACCTGGGCACACCCCACCCATCACGGTGACACATCGCACATGCCACCTGCGTGGCGATGTGGTCAGGATGCCGAGTTTCACCTCAGCCACTTCACAACCTGCCCAGTGGGGAGCCACCTCATGCAGGTGATGCACATGGCAAGACCCTCATGGCCAGGGTGTCACTTAGGCCTGGTCACACCCCACCCCACAGAGTGCCACTTCACACATATCACCCATGAGGCAAGGCCATAATGGTCACTGGGGGTCACCTCGGCCCAGTTACACACTGCCTGGCTGTGTGCCACCATGTGTGGGTCTCCCGTGTGGCTAGGCCTTCATGCCCACTGGGTTTCACCTCAGAACTGGCACAACCCGCCCAGCTGGGTGCAACCTCATGTGGGTCACCCACGTTTTGAGGCCATAATGGAAGTGGGGTTTGACCTCGGCCTGGGCAAATCCCATCCAGAGGGATGCCACTCCACATGTGCCATCCGCATGGTGAGGCCATCATGGCCACCAGGTGTCACCTCGGCCTTGAGACACTCTGCCCATTGGAGAGCAACCTCATGCATGCCACCTATGTGGTGAGGCCTTGTACAGGTCACCTGCATGGTGAGGCCATCACAGCTACCAGGTGTGACTTTGGCACAGTCATGTGCTGCCCAACAGGTTGCCACATCACACTGGTCACCCACGTGGTAAGGCTGTCATGGCCCCTGAGTGTCACCTTGGCCTGGGCACACCCAACCCGGTGGGGTGCCACCCATGTGGTGAGGCCATCACAGAAACTGTGTTTGACCTTGGCCCAGAAACACCTGCCCAGTGGGGTTCCAGCCAGCCAGGGTCACCCATTTGGTGAGGCCCACACACTGCCAGGTGTCACCTAGGCCTGGGCAAACCCCACCTGGTGGGATGCTACATCTCATTGGTCACCCGCATGTTGAGGACATTACAGTGGCCTGGTGGAACCTCGGCCCCATCAATCCCTACCTGGTGGGGTGCTACCTCGTAAAGGCCACCCACATTGCAAGGCCGTCACAGCCACCAGGTGTCACCTCAGCCCCATTGTACTCCACCCATCAGGGTGCCACCTCACACGGGTCACCTGTGAGGCAAACCCATCATGGCCGCCAGGTGTCACATCAGTCCTGTCAAACCCCACCAGGTCAGGTAAAACCTCACAAATTTCACCAGCATGGCAAGGTCATCATGACCGTGGCGTGTCACCTCAGCCCCATAACACACCACCTGGCAGGGTGAAACCTTGCATGAGCCACCCACGTGGTGAGGACTTCACAGCCACTGGGTGTCAAAATGGCCCAGACACACACCTCATGGTGGAATGCCACCTCATGCAGGTCACCCATGCGGTGAGGCCGTCACAGCCACCATGTGTCACCTCGGCCCCAACTCTCCCTACCTGATGGGGTGCTACCTCACATGTGCCACCCACATGACAATGCAGTCACAGCCACTAGCTGTCACCTCATCCCCATGACACCACACCTGGGGGGGTGTCATCTCTTGCATGCCACCCATGTGATGAGGACACCACAGCCACCAGGTGTCACCTTAGCTCAATCACACTCTGTCCTCCAGTGTGTCACCTCATGCAAGCCACACGTGTTGTGAGTCCATCACAGTCATCATGTGTCACCTCAACCCAGGTGCACCTTGCCGTGTGCAATGCCACTTCGCACGAGTCACCTGAAATGTGAGGCCTTCATGGCTGCCAGGTGTCACCTAGGCCTGGGCACACCCCACCTGGTGGGATGCTACATCTCATTGGTCACCCGCATGTTGAGGACATTACAGTGGCCTGGTGGAACCTCGGCCCCATCACTCCCTACCTGGTGGGGTGCTACCTCGTACATGCCACCCACATGGCAAGGCCATCACAGCCACAAGGTGTCACCTCAGCCTGGTCACACCCTCCCCAGTGGAGTGTCACCTTTTGAATGCCACCCATATTGCTCATCTGTCACACCAACCATGTGTCACCTCAACCTGGGTGCAACCCACCCAGCACTGGTAACCCACATTGCAGGGCAATCACAGCAGCCAGATGTCACCTCAGCATGGGCACACCCCACCCAGCAGGATACCACCTCATGCGGGTCACCAGTGTGTTGAGGCCCTCACAGCAGCCATGTTTCACCTAGGCCTGGGCACACCCCACCCAGTGGGGTTTCAACTCACGAATGTCACCCATGTAGTGAGGCCTTCATGGCTGCTGGTTGTCACCTTGGCCCAGTCATACGCCACCCAGTAGGATGCCACCACACAGGGGTAACCGGCGTGGCAAGGCTGTCACGGCTGCCTGGTGTCATCTTGGCCTGTTCACACCACGCACAGCTGGGTGCCACCTCGTACTAGCCACCCACGTGGCAAGTCATCTCAGCCACCATGTTTCCCTTTGGCCCCATCACTCTAGGCCTGGTGGGGTGTGACCTCACATGTGCTACCCACATGGTGAGGCAGTAACAGCCATAGTGTTTTACCTCATCCCCATGACACCATGCCCAGTGGGGTGTCATCTCTTGTGTGCCATCCATGTGGCAAGCCCATCATGGCTGCTGGGTGTCACCTCAGCCCGATCACACCCTACCTGGCAGGGCTAACCTCATGCATGCCACCCACATTGCAAGTCCAATCTGGTTGCTGTGTCATGTCAACCCAGTCACAACACACCATGCAGGATTCCAAATCGCATGGGTCACCTGTGTTGTGAGGCCTTCACAGCCACTGAGTGTCATCTCGACCTGGGTACACCTTGCCCATTGGGATGTCACCTAGCATGTGCCACCCACATGGTGCAGCACTCACGGCCACCAATGTTCAGCCCCGTCACTCCCTGCCCAGGAGAATGTCACCTCAACATGGCACCTGCATGGCAAGGTGGTCACACCACTGGGTGTCACGTCTGCATGGTCACACCCCACCCCGCAGGTTGCCACCTGGCAAAGGTCAACTGTATGGTGAGGCTGTCATGGCTGCCAGATGTCTCCTCTGCCTGAGCACACAATGCCTGGTGGGGAGCCACCATGCACAGATCACCCACGTGATGAGGCCCTCACAGCCACCAGGTGTCACCCTGGTTGCTTCACACACCACCCAGCGGGGTACAACCTCGTATGGGTCACCTGCATGGAGAAGCCATCACTGCCCCTGGGTGACAGCTTAGCTCAGTCAGACCATGTCTTGTGGGGAGCCACCTCACTTGGGTCACCCATGTGGTGAGGCTGTCATAGCCATGGGATGTCACCTTGACCCCTTCATAGCATTCACAGCAGGGTGCCACCATGCTAGAGCCACCTAAGAGGCAAGGGATCATGATCACCATGTGTCATCTCAGCCACGTCACACCCCACCAGGCAAGGTGCTACCTCACCCATGTCACCAGCATGGTGAGGCTATCAAGGCCGCGA
>NW_026648378.1:0-98526 GCF_030028045.1 Hippopotamus amphibius kiboko
AGCTCATGGAGGCCCGGGCCTGCAGCGTTTTCCACGGGAGAGCACTGGGTTGCCCAAAGCCTCCCCTGCGGCTTCGGAGCACCCTCCAGCCCCCACGCCCTGGCAACCCACTCTGTTGCCGGAGGGAAGTTCCAAGCAGGACGCTCTCGCTTGGGGAGCCAGGGTGCCTCCTGCTTGGAGAGTTGCTCAGGAACTCCTGTGGAGCGAGGCTTCCCCTCCCATGCTTGGCGGCCAGCAGATGGTGTCCTCGCTCCACCGAAAAACTCGCTGCTTTGAATTCAGCCGTGGATCTCCTAGCTGACGTCTCTGCCCCAAGCAGCAACTCCAGCGTGCACCCAGCCCCCAACAAGGAGAGTGCCTTTCCTGAGCGCTGCTATGCCATGGCAGCTCCGGGAAGGCCTCCTAGGGCCTCCTCTCCCCTCACACCGTCGTGCCATTCAGCCCACCCGGGGAGCAAAGGGCCCCCTGGGCAGGGCTCAGGGTGCAGCCCGTGTGTGGTTTCATGGCTGGGAAAGGGTAGATCCTGACGCTGGCTGCCGGCTTGCGAATGGGGCCGGAGGGCAAGAGCCGGCATTCGTTTCGTGGGAAGCGGGAGATCGGGGGTCTCCAAGCTGCACGCAGATCCCCTCCCTGGCTGCCCCTCTTGCTGCTTCCCGGCTGCCAAGCCTCTCTTCCCCACACGTGCGTCTCACCGAAAGGAGCAGGCTGCTTGCCATTCCTGGCAAGGGCCTCGTCCCACAGGCCCCGTTTCCTCGAAGGGGAGTGCACATTGACCCAGAGCCTCCAGAGGAGCTGCAGTCTCTCCAGCCACAGAGGCCTTGCAGCTGAGCCCAGGACAGCCTGCTGCGTGGAGGGCTTCGATGGGAGGGGGCCGTGCTTCCCTGGCGGGGGCTCTGGCTCACACTGCTTTCCGTGGGGAAACACTGTGTGCGCCAAGTGTCTCCTGGGTGCAGAAGATCTCTCCCCAGCGCCGGAGGTGCGGGGAACCCTCTCTGGACACAGAGCAGTGTTCTAGGCAGGCCTCCCAGGCTGGGAGAGCCTCCACTGCCCCAACTGTCCAACGGCCTCAGGACCACACTTCTAGGGAGTGTGGGTCTGACAGGCAGGGCGGCCTGAGGGAGGAACGTGGATGGCAGGCCAAAGCCACTGCGCTGAGCATTGCCCCTGGAAGTCCCAGCTGCAGGCTCTCTGCTCCACGCCCAAGCTGGAGGGAGCCTGGACCCTGGCCTGCAGACCCAGGCTTGCCCTGGGCACTGCTAGGGCGGGACCCATCCCAGGCTCAGCCAGGCCTCCCTAGGGCTTGTGCTGGCCTAGGCCCCTGCCAGCCAGCAGGAGCTCGACGGAACACAGTTCATTCGAGAAGGCCCCAGGGTGTTGCCGGTGTGTCTCTTGCACTGCTCGGAAGAAGCTGCAGGTCCAGAGGCTGTGTGTGCACGTGGCCACTGGGGCCTGAGGAGAGCAGAGGCATGAGCCCCCTTGCCAGCGGGACTCCTGCCACCTCGGAGTTGCCTGCCACACACCCCCCCCGCTGCCTGCGCTGTCTTCCCTGCTGGCAGGCCTCTGGGTGCCCCGGCCAGTCTATGCCAAGGAAGCAAGGTGCTTGCTCTCCCCTTGCTGGAAGCTCCTCCTGCAGCCTTCTGGACCAGGGGACACATGCCCCCTGGACCAGCAGCCTGCAAGGAAGCTGCAGCTTAGCCATCCAGGAAGGCCCGCAGTACCAGGCAGGAAGCCCCCTGCTAAGGACAGCTTTGCCACGCCAAACCTTGGAGGAGCTCATGGAGGCCCGGGCCTGCAGCGTTTTCCACGGGAGAGCACTGGGTTGCCCAAAGCCTCCCCTGCGGCTTCGGAGCACCCTCCAGCCCCCACGCCCTGGCAACCCACTCTGTTGCCGGAGGGAAGTTCCAAGCAGGACGCTCTCGCTTGGGGAGCCAGGGTGCCTCCTGCTTGGAGAGTTGCTCAGGAACTCCTGTGGAGCGAGGCTTCCCCTCCCATGCTTGGCGGCCAGCAGATGGTGTCCTCGCTCCACCGAAAAACTCGCTGCTTTGAATTCAGCCGTGGATCTCCTAGCTGACGTCTCTGCCCCAAGCAGCAACTCCAGCGTGCACCCAGCCCCCAACAAGGAGAGTGCCTTTCCTGAGCGCTGCTATGCCATGGCAGCTCCGGGAAGGCCTCCTAGGGCCTCCTCTCCCCTCACACCGTCGTGCCATTCAGCCCACCCGGGGAGCAAAGGGCCCTCTGGGCAGGGCTCAGGGTGCAGCCCGTGTGTGGTTTCATGGCTGGGAAAGGGTAGATCCTGACGCTGGCTGCCGGCTTGCGAATGGGGCCGGAGGGCAAGAGCCGGCATTCGTTTCGTGGGAAGCGGGAGATCGGGGGTCTCCAAGCTGCACGCAGATTCCCTCCCTGGCTGCCCCTCTTGCTGCTTCCCGGCTGCCAAGCCTCTCTTCCCCACACGTGCGTCTCACCGAAAGGAGCAGGCTGCTTGCCATTCCTGGCAAGGGCCTCGTCCCACAGGCCCCGTTTCCTCGAAGGGGAGTGCACATTGACCCAGAGCCTCCAGAGGAGCTGCAGTCTCTCCAGCCACAGAGGCCTTGCAGCTGAGCCCAGGACAGCCTGCTGCGTGGAGGGCTTCGATGGGAGGGGGCCGTGCTTCCCTGGCGGGGGCTCTGGCTCACACTGCTTTCCGTGGGGAAACACTGTGTGCGCCAAGTGTCTCCTGGGTGCAGAAGATCTCTCCCCAGCGCCGGAGGTGCGGGGAACCCTCTCTGGACACAGAGCAGTGTTCTAGGCAGGCCTCCCAGGCTGGGAGAGCCTCCACTGCCCCAACTGTCCAACGGCCTCAGGACCACACTTCTAGGGAGTGTGGGTCTGACAGGCAGGGCGGCCTGAGGGAGGAACGTGGATGGCAGGCCAAAGCCACTGCGCTGAGCATTGCCCCTGGAAGTCCCAGCTGCAGGCTCTCTGCTCCACGCCCAAGCTGGAGGGAGCCTGGACCCTGGCCTGCAGACCCAGGCTTGCCCTGGGCACTGCTAGGGCGGGACCCATCCCAGGCTCAGCCAGGCCTCCCTAGGGCTTGTGCTGGCCTAGGCCCCTGCCAGCCAGCAGGAGCTCGACGGAACACAGTTCATTCGAGAAGGCCCCAGGGTGTTGCCGGTGTGTCTCTTGCACTGCTCGGAAGAAGCTGCAGGTCCAGAGGCTGTGTGTGCACGTGGCCACTGGGGCCTGAGGAGAGCAGAGGCATGAGCCCCCTTGCCAGCGGGACTCCTGCCACCTCGGAGTTGCCTGCCACACACCCCCCCCTGCTGCCTGCGCTGTCTTCCCTGCTGGCAGGCCTCTGGGTGCCCCGGCCAGTCTATGCCAAGGAAGCAAGGTGCTTGCTCTCCCCTTGCTGGAAGCTCCTCCTGCAGCCTTCTGGACCAGGGGACACATGCCCCCTGGACCAGCAGCCTGCAAGGAAGCTGCAGCTTAGCCATCCAGGAAGGCCCGCAGTACCAGGCAGGAAGCCCCCTGCTAAGGACAGCTTTGCCACGCCAAACCTTGGAGGAGCTCATGGAGGCCCGGGCCTGCAGCGTTTTCCACGGGAGAGCACTGGGTTGCCCAAAGCCTCCCCTGCGGCTTCGGAGCACCCTCCAGCCCCCACGCCCTGGCAACCCACTCTGTTGCCGGAGGGAAGTTCCAAGCAGGACGCTCTCGCTTGGGGAGCCAGGGTGCCTCCTGCTTGGAGAGTTGCTCAGGAACTCCTGTGGAGCGAGGCTTCCCCTCCCATGCTTGGCGGCCAGCAGATGGTGTCCTCGCTCCACCGAAAAACTCGCTGCTTTGAATTCAGCCGTGGATCTCCTAGCTGACGTCTCTGCCCCAAGCAGCAACTCCAGCGTGCACCCAGCCCCCAACAAGGAGAGTGCCTTTCCTGAGCGCTGCTATGCCATGGCAGCTCCGGGAAGGCCTCCTAGGGCCTCCTCTCCCCTCACACCGTCGTGCCATTCAGCCCACCCGGGGAGCAAAGGGCCCCCTGGGCAGGGCTCAGGGTGCAGCCCGTGTGTGGTTTCATGGCTGGGAAAGGGTAGATCCTGACGCTGGCTGCCGGCTTGCGAATGGGGCCGGAGGGCAAGAGCCGGCATTCGTTTCGTGGGAAGCGGGAGATCGGGGGTCTCCAAGCTGCACGCAGATCCCCTCCCTGGCTGCCCCTCTTGCTGCTTCCCGGCTGCCAAGCCTCTCTTCCCCACACGTGCGTCTCACCGAAAGGAGCAGGCTGCTTGCCATTCCTGGCAAGGGCCTCGTCCCACAGGCCCCGTTTCCTCGAAGGGGAGTGCACATTGACCCAGAGCCTCCAGAGGAGCTGCAGTCTCTCCAGCCACAGAGGCCTTGCAGCTGAGCCCAGGACAGCCTGCTGCGTGGAGGGCTTCGATGGGAGGGGGCCGTGCTTCCCTGGCGGGGGCTCTGGCTCACACTGCTTTCCGTGGGGAAACACTGTGTGCGCCAAGTGTCTCCCGGGTGCAGAAGATCTCTCCCCAGCGCCGGAGGTGCGGGGAACCCTCTCTGGACACAGAGCAGTGTTCTAGGCAGGCCTCCCAGGCTGGGAGAGCCTCCACTGCCCCAACTGTCCAACGGCCTCAGGACCACACTTCTAGGGAGTGTGGGTCTGACAGGCAGGGCGGCCTGAGGGAGGAACGTGGATGGCAGGCCAAAGCCACTGCGCTGAGCATTGCCCCTGGAAGTCCCAGCTGCAGGCTCTCTGCTCCACGCCCAAGCTGGAGGGAGCCTGGACCCTGGCCTGCAGACCCAGGCTTGCCCTGGGCACTGCTAGGGCGGGACCCATCCCAGGCTCAGCCAGGCCTCCCTAGGGCTTGTGCTGGCCTAGGCCCCTGCCAGCCAGCAGGAGCTCGACGGAACACAGTTCATTCGAGAAGGCCCCAGGGTGTTGCCGGTGTGTCTCTTGCACTGCTCGGAAGAAGCTGCAGGTCCAGAGGCTGTGTGTGCACGTGGCCACTGGGGCCTGAGGAGAGCAGAGGCATGAGCCCCCTTGCCAGCGGGACTCCTGCCACCTCGGAGTTGCCTGCCACACACCCCCCCCTGCTGCCTGCGCTGTCTTCCCTGCTGGCAGGCCTCTGGGTGCCCCGGCCAGTCTATGCCAAGGAAGCAAGGTGCTTGCTCTCCCCTTGCTGGAAGCTCCTCCTGCAGCCTTCTGGACCAGGGGACACATGCCCCCTGGACCAGCAGCCTGCAAGGAAGCTGCAGCTTAGCCATCCAGGAAGGCCCGCAGTACCAGGCAGGAAGCCCCCTGCTAAGGACAGCTTTGCCACGCCAAACCTTGGAGGAGCTCATGGAGGCCCGGGCCTGCAGCGTTTTCCACGGGAGAGCACTGGGTTGCCCAAAGCCTCCCCTGCGGCTTCGGAGCACCCTCCAGCCCCCACGCCCTGGCAACCCACTCTGTTGCCGGAGGGAAGTTCCAAGCAGGACGCTCTCGCTTGGGGAGCCAGGGTGCCTCCTGCTTGGAGAGTTGCTCAGGAACTCCTGTGGAGCGAGGCTTCCCCTCCCATGCTTGGCGGCCAGCAGATGGTGTCCTCGCTCCACCGAAAAACTCGCTGCTTTGAATTCAGCCGTGGATCTCCTAGCTGACGTCTCTGCCCCAAGCAGCAACTCCAGCGTGCACCCAGCCCCCAACAAGGAGAGTGCCTTTCCTGAGCGCTGCTATGCCATGGCAGCTCCGGGAAGGCCTCCTAGGGCCTCCTCTCCCCTCACACCGTCGTGCCATTCAGCCCACCCGGGGAGCAAAGGGCCCCCTGGGCAGGGCTCAGGGTGCAGCCCGTGTGTGGTTTCATGGCTGGGAAAGGGTAGATCCTGACGCTGGCTGCCGGCTTGCGAATGGGGCCGGAGGGCAAGAGCCGGCATTCGTTTCGTGGGAAGCGGGAGATCGGGGGTCTCCAAGCTGCACGCAGATCCCCTCCCTGGCTGCCCCTCTTGCTGCTTCCCGGCTGCCAAGCCTCTCTTCCCCACACGTGCGTCTCACCGAAAGGAGCAGGCTGCTTGCCATTCCTGGCAAGGGCCTCGTCCCACAGGCCCCGTTTCCTCGAAGGGGAGTGCACATTGACCCAGAGCCTCCAGAGGAGCTGCAGTCTCTCCAGCCACAGAGGCCTTGCAGCTGAGCCCAGGACAGCCTGCTGCGTGGAGGGCTTCGATGGGAGGGGGCCGTGCTTCCCTGGCGGGGGCTCTGGCTCACACTGCTTTCCGTGGGGAAACACTGTGTGCGCCAAGTGTCTCCCGGGTGCAGAAGATCTCTCCCCAGCGCCGGAGGTGCGGGGAACCCTCTCTGGACACAGAGCAGTGTTCTAGGCAGGCCTCCCAGGCTGGGAGAGCCTCCACTGCCCCAACTGTCCAACGGCCTCAGGACCACACTTCTAGGGAGTGTGGGTCTGACAGGCAGGGCGGCCTGAGGGAGGAACGTGGATGGCAGGCCAAAGCCACTGCGCTGAGCATTGCCCCTGGAAGTCCCAGCTGCAGGCTCTCTGCTCCACGCCCAAGCTGGAGGGAGCCTGGACCCTGGCCTGCAGACCCAGGCTTGCCCTGGGCACTGCTAGGGCGGGACCCATCCCAGGCTCAGCCAGGCCTCCCTAGGGCTTGTGCTGGCCTAGGCCCCTGCCAGCCAGCAGGAGCTCGACGGAACACAGTTCATTCGAGAAGGCCCCAGGGTGTTGCCGGTGTGTCTCTTGCACTGCTCGGAAGAAGCTGCAGGTCCAGAGGCTGTGTGTGCACGTGGCCACTGGGGCCTGAGGAGAGCAGAGGCATGAGCCCCCTTGCCAGCGGGACTCCTGCCACCTCGGAGTTGCCTGCCACACACCCCCCCCTGCTGCCTGCGCTGTCTTCCCTGCTGGCAGGCCTCTGGGTGCCCCGGCCAGTCTATGCCAAGGAAGCAAGGTGCTTGCTCTCCCCTTGCTGGAAGCTCCTCCTGCAGCCTTCTGGACCAGGGGACACATGCCCCCTGGACCAGCAGCCTGCAAGGAAGCTGCAGCTTAGCCATCCAGGAAGGCCCGCAGTACCAGGCAGGAAGCCCCCTGCTAAGGACAGCTTTGCCACGCCAAACCTTGGAGGAGCTCATGGAGGCCCGGGCCTGCAGCGTTTTCCACGGGAGAGCACTGGGTTGCCCAAAGCCTCCCCTGCGGCTTCGGAGCACCCTCCAGCCCCCACGCCCTGGCAACCCACTCTGTTGCCGGAGGGAAGTTCCAAGCAGGACGCTCTCGCTTGGGGAGCCAGGGTGCCTCCTGCTTGGAGAGTTGCTCAGGAACTCCTGTGGAGCGAGGCTTCCCCTCCCATGCTTGGCGGCCAGCAGATGGTGTCCTCGCTCCACCGAAAAACTCGCTGCTTTGAATTCAGCCGTGGATCTCCTAGCTGACGTCTCTGCCCCAAGCAGCAACTCCAGCGTGCACCCAGCCCCCAACAAGGAGAGTGCCTTTCCTGAGCGCTGCTATGCCATGGCAGCTCCGGGAAGGCCTCCTAGGGCCTCCTCTCCCCTCACACCGTCGTGCCATTCAGCCCACCCGGGGAGCAAAGGGCCCCCTGGGCAGGGCTCAGGGTGCAGCCCGTGTGTGGTTTCATGGCTGGGAAAGGGTAGATCCTGACGCTGGCTGCCGGCTTGCGAATGGGGCCGGAGGGCAAGAGCCGGCATTCGTTTCGTGGGAAGCGGGAGATCGGGGGTCTCCAAGCTGCACGCAGATCCCCTCCCTGGCTGCCCCTCTTGCTGCTTCCCGGCTGCCAAGCCTCTCTTCCCCACACGTGCGTCTCACCGAAAGGAGCAGGCTGCTTGCCATTCCTGGCAAGGGCCTCGTCCCACAGGCCCCGTTTCCTCGAAGGGGAGTGCACATTGACCCAGAGCCTCCAGAGGAGCTGCAGTCTCTCCAGCCACAGAGGCCTTGCAGCTGAGCCCAGGACAGCCTGCTGCGTGGAGGGCTTCGATGGGAGGGGGCCGTGCTTCCCTGGCGGGGGCTCTGGCTCACACTGCTTTCCGTGGGGAAACACTGTGTGCGCCAAGTGTCTCCCGGGTGCAGAAGATCTCTCCCCAGCGCCGGAGGTGCGGGGAACCCTCTCTGGACACAGAGCAGTGTTCTAGGCAGGCCTCCCAGGCTGGGAGAGCCTCCACTGCCCCAACTGTCCAACGGCCTCAGGACCACACTTCTAGGGAGTGTGGGTCTGACAGGCAGGGCGGCCTGAGGGAGGAACGTGGATGGCAGGCCAAAGCCACTGCGCTGAGCATTGCCCCTGGAAGTCCCAGCTGCAGGCTCTCTGCTCCACGCCCAAGCTGGAGGGAGCCTGGACCCTGGCCTGCAGACCCAGGCTTGCCCTGGGCACTGCTAGGGCGGGACCCATCCCAGGCTCAGCCAGGCCTCCCTAGGGCTTGTGCTGGCCTAGGCCCCTGCCAGCCAGCAGGAGCTCGACGGAACACAGTTCATTCGAGAAGGCCCCAGGGTGTTGCCGGTGTGTCTCTTGCACTGCTCGGAAGAAGCTGCAGGTCCAGAGGCTGTGTGTGCACGTGGCCACTGGGGCCTGAGGAGAGCAGAGGCATGAGCCCCCTTGCCAGCGGGACTCCTGCCACCTCGGAGTTGCCTGCCACACACCCCCCCCTGCTGCCTGCGCTGTCTTCCCTGCTGGCAGGCCTCTGGGTGCCCCGGCCAGTCTATGCCAAGGAAGCAAGGTGCTTGCTCTCCCCTTGCTGGAAGCTCCTCCTGCAGCCTTCTGGACCAGGGGACACATGCCCCCTGGACCAGCAGCCTGCAAGGAAGCTGCAGCTTAGCCATCCAGGAAGGCCCGCAGTACCAGGCAGGAAGCCCCCTGCTAAGGACAGCTTTGCCACGCCAAACCTTGGAGGAGCTCATGGAGGCCCGGGCCTGCAGCGTTTTCCACGGGAGAGCACTGGGTTGCCCAAAGCCTCCCCTGCGGCTTCGGAGCACCCTCCAGCCCCCACGCCCTGGCAACCCACTCTGTTGCCGGAGGGAAGTTCCAAGCAGGACGCTCTCGCTTGGGGAGCCAGGGTGCCTCCTGCTTGGAGAGTTGCTCAGGAACTCCTGTGGAGCGAGGCTTCCCCTCCCATGCTTGGCGGCCAGCAGATGGTGTCCTCGCTCCACCGAAAAACTCGCTGCTTTGAATTCAGCCGTGGATCTCCTAGCTGACGTCTCTGCCCCAAGCAGCAACTCCAGCGTGCACCCAGCCCCCAACAAGGAGAGTGCCTTTCCTGAGCGCTGCTATGCCATGGCAGCTCCGGGAAGGCCTCCTAGGGCCTCCTCTCCCCTCACACCGTCGTGCCATTCAGCCCACCCGGGGAGCAAAGGGCCCCCTGGGCAGGGCTCAGGGTGCAGCCCGTGTGTGGTTTCATGGCTGGGAAAGGGTAGATCCTGACGCTGGCTGCCGGCTTGCGAATGGGGCCGGAGGGCAAGAGCCGGCATTCGTTTCGTGGGAAGCGGGAGATCGGGGGTCTCCAAGCTGCATGCAGATCCCCTCCCTGGCTGCCCCTCTTGCTGCTTCCCGGCTGCCAAGCCTCTCTTCCCCACACGTGCGTCTCACCGAAAGGAGCAGGCTGCTTGCCATTCCTGGCAAGGGCCTCGTCCCACAGGCCCCGTTTCCTCGAAGGGGAGTGCACATTGACCCAGAGCCTCCAGAGGAGCTGCAGTCTCTCCAGCCACAGAGGCCTTGCAGCTGAGCCCAGGACAGCCTGCTGCGTGGAGGGCTTCGATGGGAGGGGGCCGTGCTTCCCTGGCGGGGGCTCTGGCTCACACTGCTTTCCGTGGGGAAACACTGTGTGCGCCAAGTGTCTCCCGGGTGCAGAAGATCTCTCCCCAGCGCCGGAGGTGCGGGGAACCCTCTCTGGACACAGAGCAGTGTTCTAGGCAGGCCTCCCAGGCTGGGAGAGCCTCCACTGCCCCAACTGTCCAACGGCCTCAGGACCACACTTCTAGGGAGTGTGGGTCTGACAGGCAGGGCGGCCTGAGGGAGGAACGTGGATGGCAGGCCAAAGCCACTGCGCTGAGCATTGCCCCTGGAAGTCCCAGCTGCAGGCTCTCTGCTCCACGCCCAAGCTGGAGGGAGCCTGGACCCTGGCCTGCAGACCCAGGCTTGCCCTGGGCACTGCTAGGGCGGGACCCATCCCAGGCTCAGCCAGGCCTCCCTAGGGCTTGTGCTGGCCTAGGCCCCTGCCAGCCAGCAGGAGCTCGACGGAACACAGTTCATTCGAGAAGGCCCCAGGGTGTTGCCGGTGTGTCTCTTGCACTGCTCGGAAGAAGCTGCAGGTCCAGAGGCTGTGTGTGCACGTGGCCACTGGGGCCTGAGGAGAGCAGAGGCATGAGCCCCCTTGCCAGCGGGACTCCTGCCACCTCGGAGTTGCCTGCCACACACCCCCCCCTGCTGCCTGCGCTGTCTTCCCTGCTGGCAGGCCTCTGGGTGCCCCGGCCAGTCTATGCCAAGGAAGCAAGGTGCTTGCTCTCCCCTTGCTGGAAGCTCCTCCTGCAGCCTTCTGGACCAGGGGACACATGCCCCCTGGACCAGCAGCCTGCAAGGAAGCTGCAGCTTAGCCATCCAGGAAGGCCCGCAGTACCAGGCAGGAAGCCCCCTGCTAAGGACAGCTTTGCCACGCCAAACCTTGGAGGAGCTCATGGAGGCCCGGGCCTGCAGCGTTTTCCACGGGAGAGCACTGGGTTGCCCAAAGCCTCCCCTGCGGCTTCGGAGCACCCTCCAGCCCCCACGCCCTGGCAACCCACTCTGTTGCCGGAGGGAAGTTCCAAGCAGGACGCTCTCGCTTGGGGAGCCAGGGTGCCTCCTGCTTGGAGAGTTGCTCAGGAACTCCTGTGGAGCGAGGCTTCCCCTCCCATGCTTGGCGGCCAGCAGATGGTGTCCTCGCTCCACCGAAAAACTCGCTGCTTTGAATTCAGCCGTGGATCTCCTAGCTGACGTCTCTGCCCCAAGCAGCAACTCCAGCGTGCGCCCAGCCCCCAACAAGGAGAGTGCCTTTCCTGAGCGCTGCTATGCCATGGCAGCTCCAGGAAGGCCTCCTAGGGCCTCCTCTCCCCTCACACCGTCGTGCCATTCAGCCCACCCGGGGAGCAAAGGGCCCCCTGGGCAGGGCTCAGGGTGCAGCCCGTGTGTGGTTTCATGGCTGGGAAAGGGTAGATCCTGACGCTGGCTGCCGGCTTGCGAATGGGGCCGGAGGGCAAGAGCCGGCATTCGTTTCGTGGGAAGCGGGAGATCGGGGGTCTCCAAGCTGCACGCAGATCCCCTCCCTGGCTGCCCCTCTTGCTGCTTCCCGGCTGCCAAGCCTCTCTTCCCCACACGTGCGTCTCACCGAAAGGAGCAGGCTGCTTGCCATTCCTGGCAAGGGCCTCGTCCCACAGGCCCCGTTTCCTCGAAGGGGAGTGCACATTGACCCAGAGCCTCCAGAGGAGCTGCAGCCTCTCCAGCCACAGAGGCCTTGCAGCTGAGCCCAGGACAGCCTGCTGCGTGGAGGGCTTCGATGGGAGGGGGCCGTGCTTCCCTGGCGGGGGCTCTGGCTCACACTGCTTTCCGTGGGGAAACACTGTGTGCGCCAAGTGTCTCCTGGGTGCAGAAGATCTCTCCCCAGCGCCGGAGGTGCGGGGAACCCTCTCTGGACACAGAGCAGTGTTCTAGGCAGGCCTCCCAGGCTGGGAGAGCCTCCACTGCCCCAACTGTCCAACGGCCTCAGGACCACACTTCTAGGGAGTGTGGGTCTGACAGGCAGGGCGGCCTGAGGGAGGAACGTGGATGGCAGGCCAAAGCCACTGCGCTGAGCATTGCCCCTGGAAGTCCCAGCTGCAGGCTCTCTGCTCCACGCCCAAGCTGGAGGGAGCCTGGACCCTGGCCTGCAGACCCAGGCTTGCCCTGGGCACTGCTAGGGCGGGACCCATCCCAGGCTCAGCCAGGCCTCCCTAGGGCTTGTGCTGGCCTAGGCCCCTGCCAGCCAGCAGGAGCTCGACGGAACACAGTTCATTCGAGAAGGCCCCAGGGTGTTGCCGGTGTGTCTCTTGCACTGCTCGGAAGAAGCTGCAGGTCCAGAGGCTGTGTGTGCACGTGGCCACTGGGGCCTGAGGAGAGCAGAGGCATGAGCCCCCTTGCCAGCGGGACTCCTGCCACCTCGGAGTTGCCTGCCACACACCCCCCCCTGCTGCCTGCGCTGTCTTCCCTGCTGGCAGGCCTCTGGGTGCCCCGGCCAGTCTATGCCAAGGAAGCAAGGTGCTTGCTCTCCCCTTGCTGGAAGCTCCTCCTGCAGCCTTCTGGACCAGGGGACACATGCCCCCTGGACCAGCAGCCTGCAAGGAAGCTGCAGCTTAGTCATCCAGGAAGGCCCGCAGTACCAGGCAGGAAGCCCCCTGCTAAGGACAGCTTTGCCACGCCAAACCTTGGAGGAGCTCATGGAGGCCCGGGCCTGCAGCGTTTTCCACGGGAGAGCACTGGGTTGCCCAAAGCCTCCCCTGCGGCTTCGGAGCACCCTCCAGCCCCCACGCCCTGGCAACCCACTCTGTTGCCGGAGGGAAGTTCCAAGCAGGACGCTCTCGCTTGGGGAGCCAGGGTGCCTCCTGCTTGGAGAGTTGCTCAGGAACTCCTGTGGAGCGAGGCTTCCCCTCCCATGCTTGGCGGCCAGCAGATGGTGTCCTCGCTCCACCGAAAAACTCGCTGCTTTGAATTCAGCCGTGGATCTCCTAGCTGACGTCTCTGCCCCAAGCAGCAACTCCAGCGTGCACCCAGCCCCCAACAAGGAGAGTGCCTTTCCTGAGCGCTGCTATGCCATGGCAGCTCCGGAAGGCCTCCTAGGGCCTCCTCTCCCCTCACACCGTCGTGCCATTCAGCCCACCCGGGGAGCAAAGGGCCCCCTGGGCAGGGCTCAGGGTGCAGCCCGTGTGTGGTTTCATGGCTGGGAAAGGGTAGATCCTGACGCTGGCTGCCGGCTTGCGAATGGGGCCGGAGGGCAAGAGCCGGCATTCGTTTCGTGGGAAGCGGGAGATCGGGGGTCTCCAAGCTGCACGCAGATCCCCTCCCTGGCTGCCCCTCTTGCTGCTTCCCGGCTGCCAAGCCTCTCTTCCCCACACGTGCGTCTCACCGAAAGGAGCAGGCTGCTTGCCATTCCTGGCAAGGGCCTCGTCCCACAGGCCCCGTTTCCTCGAAGGGGAGTGCACATTGACCCAGAGCCTCCAGAGGAGCTGCAGTCTCTCCAGCCACAGAGGCCTTGCAGCTGAGCCCAGGACAGCCTGCTGCGTGGAGGGCTTCGATGGGAGGGGGCCGTGCTTCCCTGGCGGGGGCTCTGGCTCACACTGCTTTCCGTGGGGAAACACTGTGTGCGCCAAGTGTCTCCTGGGTGCAGAAGATCTCTCCCCAGCGCCGGAGGTGCGGGGAACCCTCTCTGGACACAGAGCAGTGTTCTAGGCAGGCCTCCCAGGCTGGGAGAGCCTCCACTGCCCCAACTGTCCAACGGCCTCAGGACCACACTTCTAGGGAGTGTGGGTCTGACAGGCAGGGCGGCCTGAGGGAGGAACGTGGATGGCAGGCCAAAGCCACTGCGCTGAGCATTGCCCCTGGAAGTCCCAGCTGCAGGCTCTCTGCTCCACGCCCAAGCTGGAGGGAGCCTGGACCCTGGCCTGCAGACCCAGGCTTGCCCTGGGCACTGCTAGGGCGGGACCCATCCCAGGCTCAGCCAGGCCTCCCTAGGGCTTGTGCTGGCCTAGGCCCCTGCCAGCCAGCAGGAGCTCGACGGAACACAGTTCATTCGAGAAGGCCCCAGGGTGTTGCCGGTGTGTCTCTTGCACTGCTCGGAAGAAGCTGCAGGTCCAGAGGCTGTGTGTGCACGTGGCCACTGGGGCCTGAGGAGAGCAGAGGCATGAGCCCCCTTGCCAGCGGGACTCCTGCCACCTCGGAGTTGCCTGCCACACACCCCCCCCTGCTGCCTGCGCTGTCTTCCCTGCTGGCAGGCCTCTGGGTGCCCCGGCCAGTCTATGCCAAGGAAGCAAGGTGCTTGCTCTCCCGTTGCTGGAAGCTCCTCCTGCAGCCTTCTGGACCAGGGGACACATGCCCCCTGGACCAGCAGCCTGCAAGGAAGCTGCAGCTTAGCCATCCAGGAAGGCCCGCAGTACCAGGCAGGAAGCCCCCTGCTAAGGACAGCTTTGCCACGCCAAACCTTGGAGGAGCTCATGGAGGCCCGGGCCTGCAGCGTTTTCCACGGGAGAGCACTGGGTTGCCCAAAGCCTCCCCTGCGGCTTCGGAGCACCCTCCAGCCCCCACGCCCTGGCAACCCACTCTGTTGCCGGAGGGAAGTTCCAAGCAGGACGCTCTCGCTTGGGGAGCCAGGGTGCCTCCTGCTTGGAGAGTTGCTCAGGAACTCCTGTGGAGCGAGGCTTCCCCTCCCATGCTTGGCGGCCAGCAGATGGTGTCCTCGCTCCACCGAAAAACTCGCTGCTTTGAATTCAGCCGTGGATCTCCTAGCTGACGTCTCTGCCCCAAGCAGCAACTCCAGCGTGCACCCAGCCCCCAACAAGGAGAGTGCCTTTCCTGAGCGCTGCTATGCCATGGCAGCTCCGGGAAGGCCTCCTAGGGCCTCCTCTCCCCTCACACCGTCGTGCCATTCAGCCCACCCGGGGAGCAAAGGGCCCCCTGGGCAGGGCTCAGGGTGCAGCCCGTGTGTGGTTTCATGGCTGGGAAAGGGTAGATCCTGACGCTGGCTGCCGGCTTGCGAATGGGGCCGGAGGGCAAGAGCCGGCATTCGTTTCGTGGGAAGCGGGAGATCGGGGGTCTCCAAGCTGCACGCAGATCCCCTCCCTGGCTGCCCCTCTTGCTGCTTCCCGGCTGCCAAGCCTCTCTTCCCCACACGTGCGTCTCACCGAAAGGAGCAGGCTGCTTGCCATTCCTGGCAAGGGCCTCGTCCCACAGGCCCCGTTTCCTCGAAGGGGAGTGCACATTGACCCAGAGCCTCCAGAGGAGCTGCAGTCTCTCCAGCCACAGAGGCCTTGCAGCTGAGCCCAGGACAGCCTGCTGCGTGGAGGGCTTCGATGGGAGGGGGCCGTGCTTCCCTGGCGGGGGCTCTGGCTCACACTGCTTTCCGTGGGGAAACACTGTGTGCGCCAAGTGTCTCCCGGGTGCAGAAGATCTCTCCCCAGCGCCGGAGGTGCGGGAAACCCTCTCTGGACACAGAGCAGTGTTCTAGGCAGGCCTCCCAGGCTGGGAGAGCCTCCACTGCCCCAACTGTCCAACGGCCTCAGGACCACACTTCTAGGGAGTGTGGGTCTGACAGGCAGGGCGGCCTGAGGGAGGAACGTGGATGGCAGGCCAAAGCCACTGCGCTGAGCATTGCCCCTGGAAGTCCCAGCTGCAGGCTCTCTGCTCCACGCCCAAGCTGGAGGGAGCCTGGACCCTGGCCTGCAGACCCAGGCTTGCCCTGGGCACTGCTAGGGCGGGACCCATCCCAGGCTCAGCCAGGCCTCCCTAGGGCTTGTGCTGGCCTAGGCCCCTGCCAGCCAGCAGGAGCTCGACGGAACACAGTTCATTCGAGAAGGCCCCAGGGTGTTGCCGGTGTGTCTCTTGCACTGCTCGGAAGAAGCTGCAGGTCCAGAGGCTGTGTGTGCACGTGGCCACTGGGGCCTGAGGAGAGCAGAGGCATGAGCCCCCTTGCCAGCGGGACTCCTGCCACCTCGGAGTTGCCTGCCACACACCCCCCCCTGCTGCCTGCGCTGTCTTCCCTGCTGGCAGGCCTCTGGGTGCCCCGGCCAGTCTATGCCAAGGAAGCAAGGTGCTTGCTCTCCCCTTGCTGGAAGCTCCTCCTGCAGCCTTCTGGACCAGGGGACACATGCCCCCTGGACCAGCAGCCTGCAAGGAAGCTGCAGCTTAGCCATCCAGGAAGGCCCGCAGTACCAGGCAGGAAGCCCCCTGCTAAGGACAGCTTTGCCACGCCAAACCTTGGAGGAGCTCATGGAGGCCCGGGCCTGCAGCGTTTTCCACGGGAGAGCACTGGGTTGCCCAAAGCCTCCCCTGCGGCTTCGGAGCACCCTCCAGCCCCCACGCCCTGGCAACCCACTCTGTTGCCGGAGGGAAGTTCCAAGCAGGACGCTCTCGCTTGGGGAGCCAGGGTGCCTCCTGCTTGGAGAGTTGCTCAGGAACTCCTGTGGAGCGAGGCTTCCCCTCCCATGCTTGGCGGCCAGCAGATGGTGTCCTCGCTCCACCGAAAAACTCGCTGCTTTGAATTCAGCCGTGGATCTCCTAGCTGACGTCTCTGCCCCAAGCAGCAACTCCAGCGTGCACCCAGCCCCCAACAAGGAGAGTGCCTTTCCTGAGCGCTGCTATGCCATGGCAGCTCCGGGAAGGCCTCCTAGGGCCTCCTCTCCCCTCACACCGTCGTGCCATTCAGCCCACCCGGGGAGCAAAGGGCCCCCTGGGCAGGGCTCAGGGTGCAGCCCGTGTGTGGTTTCATGGCTGGGAAAGGGTAGATCCTGACGCTGGCTGCCGGCTTGCGAATGGGGCCGGAGGGCAAGAGCCGGCATTCGTTTCGTGGGAAGCGGGAGATCGGGGGTCTCCAAGCTGCACGCAGATCCCCTCCCTGGCTGCCCCTCTTGCTGCTTCCCGGCTGCCAAGCCTCTCTTCCCCACACGTGCGTCTCACCGAAAGGAGCAGGCTGCTTGCCATTCCTGGCAAGGGCCTCGTCCCACAGGCCCCGTTTCCTCGAAGGGGAGTGCACATTGACCCAGAGCCTCCAGAGGAGCTGCAGTCTCTCCAGCCACAGAGGCCTTGCAGCTGAGCCCAGGACAGCCTGCTGCGTGGAGGGCTTCGATGGGAGGGGGCCGTGCTTCCCTGGCGGGGGCTCTGGCTCACACTGCTTTCCGTGGGGAAACACTGTGTGCGCCAAGTGTCTCCCGGGTGCAGAAGATCTCTCCCCAGCGCCGGAGGTGCGGGGAACCCTCTCTGGACACAGAGCAGTGTTCTAGGCAGGCCTCCCAGGCTGGGAGAGCCTCCACTGCCCCAACTGTCCAACGGCCTCAGGACCACACTTCTAGGGAGTGTGGGTCTGACAGGCAGGGCGGCCTGAGGGAGGAACGTGGATGGCAGGCCAAAGCCACTGCGCTGAGCATTGCCCCTGGAAGTCCCAGCTGCAGGCTCTCTGCTCCACGCCCAAGCTGGAGGGAGCCTGGACCCTGGCCTGCAGACCCAGGCTTGCCCTGGGCACTGCTAGGGCGGGACCCATCCCAGGCTCAGCCAGGCCTCCCTAGGGCTTGTGCTGGCCTAGGCCCCTGCCAGCCAGCAGGAGCTCGACGGAACACAGTTCATTCGAGAAGGCCCCAGGGTGTTGCCGGTGTGTCTCTTGCACTGCTCGGAAGAAGCTGCAGGTCCAGAGGCTGTGTGTGCACGTGGCCACTGGGGCCTGAGGAGAGAAGAGGCATGAGCCCCCTTGCAAGCGGGACTCCTGCCACCTCGGAGTTGCCTGCCACACACCCCCCCTGCTGCCTGCGCTGTCTTCCCTGCTGGCAGGCCTCTGGGTGCCCCGGCCAGTCTATGCCAAGGAAGCAAGGTGCTTGCTCTCCCCTTGCTGGAAGCTCCTCCTACAGCCTTCTGGACCAGGGGACACATGCCCCCTGGACCAGCAGCCTGCAAGGAAGCTGCAGCTTAGCCATCCAGGAAGGCCCGCAGTACCAGGCAGGAAGCCCCCTGCTAAGGACAGCTTTGCCACGCCAAACCTTGGAGGAGCTCATGGAGGCCCGGGCCTGCAGCGTTTTCCACGGGAGAGCACTGGGTTGCCCAAAGCCTCCCCTGCGGCTTCGGAGCACCCTCCAGCCCCCACGCCCTGGCAACCCACTCTGTTGCCGGAGGGAAGTTCCAAGCAGGACGCTCTCGCTTGGGGAGCCAGGGTGCCTCCTGCTTGGAGAGTTGCTCAGGAACTCCTGTGGAGCGAGGCTTCCCCTCCCATGCTTGGCGGCCAGCAGATGGTGTCCTCGCTCCACCGAAAAACTCGCTGCTTTGAATTCAGCCGTGGATCTCCTAGCTGACGTCTCTGCCCCAAGCAGCAACTCCAGCGTGCACCCAGCCCCCAACAAGGAGAGTGCCTTTCCTGAGCGCTGCTATGCCATGGCAGCTCCGGGAAGGCCTCCTAGGGCCTCCTCTCCCCTCACACCGTCGTGCCATTCAGCCCACCCGGGGAGCAAAGGGCCCCCTGGGCAGGGCTCAGGGTGCAGCCCGTGTGTGGTTTCATGGCTGGGAAAGGGTAGATCCTGACGCTGGCTGCCGGCTTGCGAATGGGGCCGGAGGGCAAGAGCCGGCATTCGTTTCGTGGGAAGCGGGAGATCGGGGGTCTCCAAGCTGCACGCAGATCCCCTCCCTGGCTGCCCCTCTTGCTGCTTCCCGGCTGCCAAGCCTCTCTTCCCCACACGTGCGTCTCACCGAAAGGAGCAGGCTGCTTGCCATTCCTGGCAAGGGCCTCGTCCCACAGGCCCCGTTTCCTCGAAGGGGAGTGCACATTGACCCAGAGCCTCCAGAGGAGCTGCAGTCTCTCCAGCCACAGAGGCCTTGCAGCTGAGCCCAGGACAGCCTGCTGCGTGGAGGGCTTCGATGGGAGGGGGCCGTGCTTCCCTGGCGGGGGCTCTGGCTCACACTGCTTTCCGTGGGGAAACACTGTGTGCGCCAAGTGTCTCCCGGGTGCAGAAGATCTCTCCCCAGCGCCGGAGGTGCGGGGAACCCTCTCTGGACACAGAGCAGTGTTCTAGGCAGGCCTCCCAGGCTGGGAGAGCCTCCACTGCCCCAGCTGTCCAACGGCCTCAGGACCACACTTCTAGGGAGTGTGGGTCTGACAGGCAGGGCGGCCTGAGGGAGGAACGTGGATGGCAGGCCAAAGCCACTGCGCTGAGCATTGCCCCTGGAAGTCCCAGCTGCAGGCTCTCTGCTCCACGCCCAAGCTGGAGGGAGCCTGGACCCTGGCCTGCAGACCCAGGCTTGCCCTGGGCACTGCTAGGGCGGGACCCATCCCAGGCTCAGCCAGGCCTCCCTAGGGCTTGTGCTGGCCTAGGCCCCTGCCAGCCAGCAGGAGCTCGACGGAACACAGTTCATTCGAGAAGGCCCCAGGGTGTTGCCGGTGTGTCTCTTGCACTGCTCGGAAGAAGCTGCAGGTCCAGAGGCTGTGTGTGCACGTGGCCACTGGGGCCTGAGGAGAGAAGAGGCATGAGCCCCCTTGCAAGCGGGACTCCTGCCACCTCGGAGTTGCCTGCCACACACCCCCCCTGCTGCCTGCGCTGTCTTCCCTGCTGGCAGGCCTCTGGGTGCCCCGGCCAGTCTATGCCAAGGAAGCAAGGTGCTTGCTCTCCCCTTGCTGGAAGCTCCTCCTACAGCCTTCTGGACCAGGGGACACATGCCCCCTGGACCAGCAGCCTGCAAGGAAGCTGCAGCTTAGCCATCCAGGAAGGCCCGCAGTACCAGGCAGGAAGCCCCCTGCTAAGGACAGCTTTGCCACGCCAAACCTTGGAGGAGCTCATGGAGGCCCGGGCCTGCAGCGTTTTCCACGGGAGAGCACTGGGTTGCCCAAAGCCTCCCCTGCGGCTTCGGAGCACCCTCCAGCCCCCACGCCCTGGCAACCCACTCTGTTGCCGGAGGGAAGTTCCAAGCAGGACGCTCTCGCTTGGGGAGCCAGGGTGCCTCCTGCTTGGAGAGTTGCTCAGGAACTCCTGTGGAGCGAGGCTTCCCCTCCCATGCTTGGCGGCCAGCAGATGGTGTCCTCGCTCCACCGAAAAACTCGCTGCTTTGAATTCAGCCGTGGATCTCCTAGCTGACGTCTCTGCCCCAAGCAGCAACTCCAGCGTGCACCCAGCCCCCAACAAGGAGAGTGCCTTTCCTGAGCGCTGCTATGCCATGGCAGCTCCGGGAAGGCCTCCTAGGGCCTCCTCTCCCCTCACACCGTCGTGCCATTCAGCCCACCCGGGGAGCAAAGGGCCCCCTGGGCAGGGCTCAGGGTGCAGCCCGTGTGTGGTTTCATGGCTGGGAAAGGGTAGATCCTGACGCTGGCTGCCGGCTTGCGAATGGGGCCGGAGGGCAAGAGCCGGCATTCGTTTCGTGGGAAGCGGGAGATCGGGGGTCTCCAAGCTGCACGCAGATCCCCTCCCTGGCTGCCCCTCTTGCTGCTTCCCGGCTGCCAAGCCTCTCTTCCCCACACGTGCGTCTCACCGAAAGGAGCAGGCTGCTTGCCATTCCTGGCAAGGGCCTCGTCCCACAGGCCCCGTTTCCTCGAAGGGGAGTGCACATTGACCCAGAGCCTCCAGAGGAGCTGCAGTCTCTCCAGCCACAGAGGCCTTGCAGCTGAGCCCAGGACAGCCTGCTGCGTGGAGGGCTTCGATGGGAGGGGGCCGTGCTTCCCTGGCGGGGGCTCTGGCTCACACTGCTTTCCGTGGGGAAACACTGTGTGCGCCAAGTGTCTCCCGGGTGCAGAAGATCTCTCCCCAGCGCCGGAGGTGCGGGGAACCCTCTCTGGACACAGAGCAGTGTTCTAGGCAGGCCTCCCAGGCTGGGAGAGCCTCCACTGCCCCAGCTGTCCAACGGCCTCAGGACCACACTTCTAGGGAGTGTGGGTCTGACAGGCAGGGCGGCCTGAGGGAGGAACGTGGATGGCAGGCCAAAGCCACTGCGCTGAGCATTGCCCCTGGAAGTCCCAGCTGCAGGCTCTCTGCTCCACGCCCAAGCTGGAGGGAGCCTGGACCCTGGCCTGCAGACCCAGGCTTGCCCTGGGCACTGCTAGGGCGGGACCCATCCCAGGCTCAGCCAGGCCTCCCTAGGGCTTGTGCTGGCCTAGGCCCCTGCCAGCCAGCAGGAGCTCGACGGAACACAGTTCATTCGAGAAGGCCCCAGGGTGTTGCCGGTGTGTCTCTTGCACTGCTCGGAAGAAGCTGCAGGTCCAGAGGCTGTGTGTGCACGTGGCCACTGGGGCCTGAGGAGAGAAGAGGCATGAGCCCCCTTGCAAGCGGGACTCCTGCCACCTCGGAGTTGCCTGCCACACACCCCCCCTGCTGCCTGCGCTGTCTTCCCTGCTGGCAGGCCTCTGGGTGCCCCGGCCAGTCTATGCCAAGGAAGCAAGGTGCTTGCTCTCCCCTTGCTGGAAGCTCCTCCTACAGCCTTCTGGACCAGGGGACACATGCCCCCTGGACCAGCAGCCTGCAAGGAAGCTGCAGCTTAGCCATCCAGGAAGGCCCGCAGTACCAGGCAGGAAGCCCCCTGCTAAGGACAGCTTTGCCACGCCAAACCTTGGAGGAGCTCATGGAGGCCCGGGCCTGCAGCGTTTTCCACGGGAGAGCACTGGGTTGCCCAAAGCCTCCCCTGCGGCTTCGGAGCACCCTCCAGCCCCCACGCCCTGGCAACCCACTCTGTTGCCGGAGGGAAGTTCCAAGCAGGACGCTCTCGCTTGGGGAGCCAGGGTGCCTCCTGCTTGGAGAGTTGCTCAGGAACTCCTGTGGAGCGAGGCTTCCCCTCCCATGCTTGGCGGCCAGCAGATGGTGTCCTCGCTCCACCGAAAAACTCGCTGCTTTGAATTCAGCCGTGGATCTCCTAGCTGACGTCTCTGCCCCAAGCAGCAACTCCAGCGTGCACCCAGCCCCCAACAAGGAGAGTGCCTTTCCTGAGCGCTGCTATGCCATGGCAGCTCCGGGAAGGCCTCCTAGGGCCTCCTCTCCCCTCACACCGTCGTGCCATTCAGCCCACCCGGGGAGCAAAGGGCCCCCTGGGCAGGGCTCAGGGTGCAGCCCGTGTGTGGTTTCATGGCTGGGAAAGGGTAGATCCTGACGCTGGCTGCCGGCTTGCGAATGGGGCCGGAGGGCAAGAGCCGGCATTCGTTTCGTGGGAAGCGGGAGATCGGGGGTCTCCAAGCTGCACGCAGATCCCCTCCCTGGCTGCCCCTCTTGCTGCTTCCCGGCTGCCAAGCCTCTCTTCCCCACACGTGCGTCTCACCGAAAGGAGCAGGCTGCTTGCCATTCCTGGCAAGGGCCTCGTCCCACAGGCCCCGTTTCCTCGAAGGGGAGTGCACATTGACCCAGAGCCTCCAGAGGAGCTGCAGTCTCTCCAGCCACAGAGGCCTTGCAGCTGAGCCCAGGACAGCCTGCTGCGTGGAGGGCTTCGATGGGAGGGGGCCGTGCTTCCCTGGCGGGGGCTCTGGCTCACACTGCTTTCCGTGGGGAAACACTGTGTGCGCCAAGTGTCTCCCGGGTGCAGAAGATCTCTCCCCAGCGCCGGAGGTGCGGGGAACCCTCTCTGGACACAGAGCAGTGTTCTAGGCAGGCCTCCCAGGCTGGGAGAGCCTCCACTGCCCCAGCTGTCCAACGGCCTCAGGACCACACTTCTAGGGAGTGTGGGTCTGACAGGCAGGGCGGCCTGAGGGAGGAACGTGGATGGCAGGCCAAAGCCACTGCGCTGAGCATTGCCCCTGGAAGTCCCAGCTGCAGGCTCTCTGCTCCACGCCCAAGCTGGAGGGAGCCTGGACCCTGGCCTGCAGACCCAGGCTTGCCCTGGGCACTGCTAGGGCGGGACCCATCCCAGGCTCAGCCAGGCCTCCCTAGGGCTTGTGCTGGCCTAGGCCCCTGCCAGCCAGCAGGAGCTCGACGGAACACAGTTCATTCGAGAAGGCCCCAGGGTGTTGCCGGTGTGTCTCTTGCACTGCTCGGAAGAAGCTGCAGGTCCAGAGGCTGTGTGTGCACGTGGCCACTGGGGCCTGAGGAGAGAAGAGGCATGAGCCCCCTTGCAAGCGGGACTCCTGCCACCTCGGAGTTGCCTGCCGCACACCCCCCCTGCTGCCTGCGCTGTCTTCCCTGCTGGCAGGCCTCTGGGTGCCCCGGCCAGTCTATGCCAAGGAAGCAAGGTGCTTGCTCTCCCCTTGCTGGAAGCTCCTCCTACAGCCTTCTGGACCAGGGGACACATGCCCCCTGGACCAGCAGCCTGCAAGGAAGCTGCAGCTTAGCCATCCAGGAAGGCCCGCAGTACCAGGCAGGAAGCCCCCTGCTAAGGACAGCTTTGCCACGCCAAACCTTGGAGGAGCTCATGGAGGCCCGGGCCTGCAGCGTTTTCCACGGGAGAGCACTGGGTTGCCCAAAGCCTCCCCTGCGGCTTCGGAGCACCCTCCAGCCCCCACGCCCTGGCAACCCACTCTGTTGCCGGAGGGAAGTTCCAAGCAGGACGCTCTCGCTTGGGGAGCCAGGGTGCCTCCTGCTTGGAGAGTTGCTCAGGAACTCCTGTGGAGCGAGGCTTCCCCTCCCATGCTTGGCGGCCAGCAGATGGTGTCCTCGCTCCACCGAAAAACTCGCTGCTTTGAATTCAGCCGTGGATCTCCTAGCTGACGTCTCTGCCCCAAGCAGCAACTCCAGCGTGCACCCAGCCCCCAACAAGGAGAGTGCCTTTCCTGAGCGCTGCTATGCCATGGCAGCTCCGGGAAGGCCTCCTAGGGCCTCCTCTCCCCTCACACCGTCGTGCCATTCAGCCCACCCGGGGAGCAAAGGGCCCCCTGGGCAGGGCTCAGGGTGCAGCCCGTGTGTGGTTTCATGGCTGGGAAAGGGTAGATCCTGACGCTGGCTGCCGGCTTGCGAATGGGGCCGGAGGGCAAGAGCCGGCATTCGTTTCGTGGGAAGCGGGAGATCGGGGGTCTCCAAGCTGCACGCAGATCCCCTCCCTGGCTGCCCCTCTTGCTGCTTCCCGGCTGCCAAGCCTCTCTTCCCCACACGTGCGTCTCACCGAAAGGAGCAGGCTGCTTGCCATTCCTGGCAAGGGCCTCGTCCCACAGGCCCCGTTTCCTCGAAGGGGAGTGCACATTGACCCAGAGCCTCCAGAGGAGCTGCAGTCTCTCCAGCCACAGAGGCCTTGCAGCTGAGCCCAGGACAGCCTGCTGCGTGGAGGGCTTCGATGGGAGGGGGCCGTGCTTCCCTGGCGGGGGCTCTGGCTCACACTGCTTTCCGTGGGGAAACACTGTGTGTGCCAAGTGTCTCCCGGGTGCAGAAGATCTCTCCCCAGCGCCGGAGGTGCGGGGAACCCTCTCTGGACACAGAGCAGTGTTCTAGGCAGGCCTCCCAGGCTGGGAGAGCCTCCACTGCCCCAGCTGTCCAACGGCCTCAGGACCACACTTCTAGGGAGTGTGGGTCTGACAGGCAGGGCGGCCTGAGGGAGGAACGTGGATGGCAGGCCAAAGCCACTGCGCTGAGCATTGCCCCTGGAAGTCCCAGCTGCAGGCTCTCTGCTCCACGCCCAAGCTGGAGGGAGCCTGGACCCTGGCCTGCAGACCCAGGCTTGCCCTGGGCACTGCTAGGGCGGGACCCATCCCAGGCTCAGCCAGGCCTCCCTAGGGCTTGTGCTGGCCTAGGCCCCTGCCAGCCAGCAGGAGCTCGACGGAACACAGTTCATTCGAGAAGGCCCCAGGGTGTTGCCGGTGTGTCTCTTGCACTGCTCGGAAGAAGCTGCAGGTCCAGAGGCTGTGTGTGCACGTGGCCACTGGGGCCTGAGGAGAGAAGAGGCATGAGCCCCCTTGCCAGCGGGACTCCTGCCACCTCGGAGTTGCCTGCCACACACCCCCCCCTGCTGCCTGCGCTGTCTTCCCTGCTGGCAGGCCTCTGGGTGCCCCGGCCAGTCTATGCCAAGGAAGCAAGGTGCTTGCTCTCCCCTTGCTGGAAGCTCCTCCTGCAGCCTTCTGGACCAGGGGACACATGCCCCCTGGACCAGCAGCCTGCAAGGAAGCTGCAGCTTAGCCATCCAGGAAGGCCCGCAGTACCAGGCAGGAAGCCCCCTGCTAAGGACAGCTTTGCCACGCCAAACCTTGGAGGAGCTCATGGAGGCCCGGGCCTGCAGCGTTTTCCACGGGAGAGCACTGGGTTGCCCAAAGCCTCCCCTGCGGCTTCGGAGCACCCTCCAGCCCCCACGCCCTGGCAACCCACTCTGTTGCCGGAGGGAAGTTCCAAGCAGGACGCTCTCGCTTGGGGAGCCAGGGTGCCTCCTGCTTGGAGAGTTGCTCAGGAACTCCTGTGGAGCGAGGCTTCCCCTCCCATGCTTGGCGGCCAGCAGATGGTGTCCTCGCTCCACCGAAAAACTCGCTGCTTTGAATTCAGCCGTGGATCTCCTAGCTGACGTCTCTGCCCCAAGCAGCAACTCCAGCGTGCACCCAGCCCCCAACAAGGAGAGTGCCTTTCCTGAGCGCTGCTATGCCATGGCAGCTCCGGGAAGGCCTCCTAGGGCCTCCTCTCCCCTCACACCGTCGTGCCATTCAGCCCACCCGGGGAGCAAAGGGCCCCCTGGGCAGGGCTCAGGGTGCAGCCCGTGTGTGGTTTCATGGCTGGGAAAGGGTAGATCCTGACGCTGGCTGCCGGCTTGCGAATGGGGCCGGAGGGCAAGAGCCGGCATTCGTTTCGTGGGAAGCGGGAGATCGGGGGTCTCCAAGCTGCACGCAGATCCCCTCCCTGGCTGCCCCTCTTGCTGCTTCCCGGCTGCCAAGCCTCTCTTCCCCACACGTGCGTCTCACCGAAAGGAGCAGGCTGCTTGCCATTCCTGGCAAGGGCCTCGTCCCACAGGCCCCGTTTCCTCGAAGGGGAGTGCACATTGACCCAGAGCCTCCAGAGGAGCTGCAGTCTCTCCAGCCACAGAGGCCTTGCAGCTGAGCCCAGGACAGCCTGCTGCGTGGAGGGCTTCGATGGGAGGGGGCCGTGCTTCCCTGGCGGGGGCTCTGGCTCACACTGCTTTCCGTGGGGAAACACTGTGTGCGCCAAGTGTCTCCCGGGTGCAGAAGATCTCTCCCCAGCGCCGGAGGTGCGGGGAACCCTCTCTGGACACAGAGCAGTGTTCTAGGCAGGCCTCCCAGGCTGGGAGAGCCTCCACTGCCCCAGCTGTCCAACGGCCTCAGGACCACACTTCTAGGGAGTGTGGGTCTGACAGGCAGGGCGGCCTGAGGGAGGAACGTGGATGGCAGGCCAAAGCCACTGCGCTGAGCATTGCCCCTGGAAGTCCCAGCTGCAGGCTCTCTGCTCCACGCCCAAGCTGGAGGGAGCCTGGACCCTGGCCTGCAGACCCAGGCTTGCCCTGGGCACTGCTAGGGCGGGACCCATCCCAGGCTCAGCCAGGCCTCCCTAGGGCTTGTGCTGGCCTAGGCCCCTGCCAGCCAGCAGGAGCTCGACGGAACACAGTTCATTCGAGAAGGCCCCAGGGTGTTGCCGGTGTGTCTCTTGCACTGCTCGGAAGAAGCTGCAGGTCCAGAGGCTGTGTGTGCACGTGGCCACTGGGGCCTGAGGAGAGAAGAGGCATGAGCCCCCTTGCAAGCGGGACTCCTGCCACCTCGGAGTTGCCTGCCACACACCCCCCCTGCTGCCTGCGCTGTCTTCCCTGCTGGCAGGCCTCTGGGTGCCCCGGCCAGTCTATGCCAAGGAAGCAAGGTGCTTGCTCTCCCCTTGCTGGAAGCTCCTCCTGCAGCCTTCTGGACCAGGGGACACATGCCCCCTGGACCAGCAGCCTGCAAGGAAGCTGCAGCTTAGCCATCCAGGAAGGCCCGCAGTACCAGGCAGGAAGCCCCCTGCTAAGGACAGCTTTGCCACGCCAAACCTTGGAGGAGCTCATGGAGGCCCGGGCCTGCAGCGTTTTCCACGGGAGAGCACTGGGTTGCCCAAAGCCTCCCCTGCGGCTTCGGAGCACCCTCCAGCCCCCACGCCCTGGCAACCCACTCTGTTGCCGGAGGGAAGTTCCAAGCAGGACGCTCTCGCTTGGGGAGCCAGGGTGCCTCCTGCTTGGAGAGTTGCTCAGGAACTCCTGTGGAGCGAGGCTTCCCCTCCCATGCTTGGCGGCCAGCAGATGGTGTCCTCGCTCCACCGAAAAACTCGCTGCTTTGAATTCAGCCGTGGATCTCCTAGCTGACGTCTCTGCCCCAAGCAGCAACTCCAGCGTGCACCCAGCCCCCAACAAGGAGAGTGCCTTTCCTGAGCGCTGCTATGCCATGGCAGCTCCGGGAAGGCCTCCTAGGGCCTCCTCTCCCCTCACACCGTCGTGCCATTCAGCCCACCCGGGGAGCAAAGGGCCCCCTGGGCAGGGCTCAGGGTGCAGCCCGTGTGTGGTTTCATGGCTGGGAAAGGGTAGATCCTGACGCTGGCTGCCGGCTTGCGAATGGGGCCGGAGGGCAAGAGCCGGCATTCGTTTCGTGGGAAGCGGGAGATCGGGGGTCTCCAAGCTGCACGCAGATCCCCTCCCTGGCTGCCCCTCTTGCTGCTTCCCGGCTGCCAAGCCTCTCTTCCCCACACGTGCGTCTCACCGAAAGGAGCAGGCTGCTTGCCATTCCTGGCAAGGGCCTCGTCCCACAGGCCCCGTTTCCTCGAAGGGGAGTGCACATTGACCCAGAGCCTCCAGAGGAGCTGCAGTCTCTCCAGCCACAGAGGCCTTGCAGCTGAGCCCAGGACAGCCTGCTGCGTGGAGGGCTTCGATGGGAGGGGGCCGTGCTTCCCTGGCGGGGGCTCTGGCTCACACTGCTTTCCGTGGGGAAACACTGTGTGCGCCAAGTGTCTCCCGGGTGCAGAAGATCTCTCCCCAGCGCCGGAGGTGCGGGGAACCCTCTCTGGACACAGAGCAGTGTTCTAGGCAGGCCTCCCAGGCTGGGAGAGCCTCCACTGCCCCAGCTGTCCAACGGCCTCAGGACCACACTTCTAGGGAGTGTGGGTCTGACAGGCAGGGCGGCCTGAGGGAGGAACGTGGATGGCAGGCCAAAGCCACTGCGCTGAGCATTGCCCCTGGAAGTCCCAGCTGCAGGCTCTCTGCTCCACGCCCAAGCTGGAGGGAGCCTGGACCCTGGCCTGCAGACCCAGGCTTGCCCTGGGCACTGCTAGGGCGGGACCCATCCCAGGCTCAGCCAGGCCTCCCTAGGGCTTGTGCTGGCCTAGGCCCCTGCCAGCCAGCAGGAGCTCGACGGAACACAGTTCATTCGAGAAGGCCCCAGGGTGTTGCCGGTGTGTCTCTTGCACTGCTCGGAAGAAGCTGCAGGTCCAGAGGCTGTGTGTGCACGTGGCCACTGGGGCCTGAGGAGAGAAGAGGCATGAGCCCCCTTGCAAGCGGGACTCCTGCCACCTCGGAGTTGCCTGCCGCACACCCCCCCTGCTGCCTGCGCTGTCTTCCCTGCTGGCAGGCCTCTGGGTGCCCCGGCCAGTCTATGCCAAGGAAGCAAGGTGCTTGCTCTCCCCTTGCTGGAAGCTCCTCCTACAGCCTTCTGGACCAGGGGACACATGCCCCCTGGACCAGCAGCCTGCAAGGAAGCTGCAGCTTAGCCATCCAGGAAGGCCCGCAGTACCAGGCAGGAAGCCCCCTGCTAAGGACAGCTTTGCCACGCCAAACCTTGGAGGAGCTCATGGAGGCCCGGGCCTGCAGCGTTTTCCACGGGAGAGCACTGGGTTGCCCAAAGCCTCCCCTGCGGCTTCGGAGCACCCTCCAGCCCCCACGCCCTGGCAACCCACTCTGTTGCCGGAGGGAAGTTCCAAGCAGGACGCTCTCGCTTGGGGAGCCAGGGTGCCTCCTGCTTGGAGAGTTGCTCAGGAACTCCTGTGGAGCGAGGCTTCCCCTCCCATGCTTGGCGGCCAGCAGATGGTGTCCTCGCTCCACCGAAAAACTCGCTGCTTTGAATTCAGCCGTGGATCTCCTAGCTGACGTCTCTGCCCCAAGCAGCAACTCCAGCGTGCACCCAGCCCCCAACAAGGAGAGTGCCTTTCCTGAGCGCTGCTATGCCATGGCAGCTCCGGGAAGGCCTCCTAGGGCCTCCTCTCCCCTCACACCGTCGTGCCATTCAGCCCACCCGGGGAGCAAAGGGCCCCCTGGGCAGGGCTCAGGGTGCAGCCCGTGTGTGGTTTCATGGCTGGGAAAGGGTAGATCCTGACGCTGGCTGCCGGCTTGCGAATGGGGCCGGAGGGCAAGAGCCGGCATTCGTTTCGTGGGAAGCGGGAGATCGGGGGTCTCCAAGCTGCACGCAGATCCCCTCCCTGGCTGCCCCTCTTGCTGCTTCCCGGCTGCCAAGCCTCTCTTCCCCACACGTGCGTCTCACCGAAAGGAGCAGGCTGCTTGCCATTCCTGGCAAGGGCCTCGTCCCACAGGCCCCGTTTCCTCGAAGGGGAGTGCACATTGACCCAGAGCCTCCAGAGGAGCTGCAGTCTCTCCAGCCACAGAGGCCTTGCAGCTGAGCCCAGGACAGCCTGCTGCGTGGAGGGCTTCGATGGGAGGGGGCCGTGCTTCCCTGGCGGGGGCTCTGGCTCACACTGCTTTCCGTGGGGAAACACTGTGTGCGCCAAGTGTCTCCCGGGTGCAGAAGATCTCTCCCCAGCGCCGGAGGTGCGGGGAACCCTCTCTGGACACAGAGCAGTGTTCTAGGCAGGCCTCCCAGGCTGGGAGAGCCTCCACTGCCCCAGCTGTCCAACGGCCTCAGGACCACACTTCTAGGGAGTGTGGGTCTGACAGGCAGGGCGGCCTGAGGGAGGAACGTGGATGGCAGGCCAAAGCCACTGCGCTGAGCATTGCCCCTGGAAGTCCCAGCTGCAGGCTCTCTGCTCCACGCCCAAGCTGGAGGGAGCCTGGACCCTGGCCTGCAGACCCAGGCTTGCCCTGGGCACTGCTAGGGCGGGACCCATCCCAGGCTCAGCCAGGCCTCCCTAGGGCTTGTGCTGGCCTAGGCCCCTGCCAGCCAGCAGGAGCTCGGCGGAACACAGTTCATTCGAGAAGGCCCCAGGGTGTTGCCGGTGTGTCTCTTGCACTGCTCGGAAGAAGCTGCAGGTCCAGAGGCTGTGTGTGCACGTGGCCACTGGGGCCTGAGGAGAGAAGAGGCATGAGCCCCCTTGCCAGCGGGACTCCTGCCACCTCGGAGTTGCCTGCCACACACCCCGCTGCTGCCTGCGCTGTCTTCCCTGCTGGCAGGCCTCTGGGTGCCCCGGCCAGTCTATGCCAAGGAAGCAAGGTGCTTGCTCTCCCCTTGCTGGAAGCTCCTCCTACAGCCTTCTGGACCAGGGGACACATGCCCCCTGGACCAGCAGCCTGCAAGGAAGCTGCAGCTTAGCCATCCAGGAAGGCCCGCAGTACCAGGCAGGAAGCCCCCTGCTAAGGACAGCTTTGCCATGCCAAACCTTGGAGGAGCTCATGGAGGCCCGGGCCTGCAGCGTTTTCCACGGGAGAGCACTGGGTTGCCCAAAGCCTCCCCTGCGGCTTCGGAGCACCCTCCAGCCCCCACGCCCTGGCAACCCACTCTGTTGCCGGAGGGAAGTTCCAAGCAGGACGCTCTCGCTTGGGGAGCCAGGGTGCCTCCTGCTTGGAGAGTTGCTCAGGAACTCCTGTGGAGCGAGGCTTCCCCTCCCATGCTTGGCGGCCAGCAGATGGTGTCCTCGCTCCACCGAAAAACTCGCTGCTTTGAATTCAGCCGTGGATCTCCTAGCTGACGTCTCTGCCCCAAGCAGCAACTCCAGCGTGCACCCAGCCCCCAACAAGGAGAGTGCCTTTCCTGAGCGCTGCTATGCCATGGCAGCTCCGGGAAGGCCTCCTAGGGCCTCCTCTCCCCTCACACCGTCGTGCCATTCAGCCCACCCGGGGAGCAAAGGGCCCCCTGGGCAGGGCTCAGGGTGCAGCCCGTGTGTGGTTTCATGGCTGGGAAAGGGTAGATCCTGACGCTGGCTGCCGGCTTGCGAATGGGGCCGGAGGGCAAGAGCCGGCATTCGTTTCGTGGGAAGCGGGAGATCGGGGGTCTCCAAGCTGCACGCAGATCCCCTCCCTGGCTGCCCCTCTTGCTGCTTCCCGGCTGCCAAGCCTCTCTTCCCCACACGTGCGTCTCACCGAAAGGAGCAGGCTGCTTGCCATTCCTGGCAAGGGCCTCGTCCCACAGGCCCCGTTTCCTCGAAGGGGAGTGCACATTGACCCAGAGCCTCCAGAGGAGCTGCAGTCTCTCCAGCCACAGAGGCCTTGCAGCTGAGCCCAGGACAGCCTGCTGCGTGGAGGGCTTCGATGGGAGGGGGCCGTGCTTCCCTGGCGGGGGCTCTGGCTCACACTGCTTTCCGTGGGGAAACACTGTGTGCGCCAAGTGTCTCCTGGGTGCAGAAGATCTCTCCCCAGCGCCGGAGGTGCGGGGAACCCTCTCTGGACACAGAGCAGTGTTCTAGGCAGGCCTCCCAGGCTGGGAGAGCCTCCACTGCCCCAACTGTCCAACGGCCTCAGGACCACACTTCTAGGGAGTGTGGGTCTGACAGGCAGGGCGGCCTGAGGGAGGAACGTGGATGGCAGGCCAAAGCCACTGCGCTGAGCATTGCCCCTGGAAGTCCCAGCTGCAGGCTCTCTGCTCCACGCCCAAGCTGGAGGGAGCCTGGACCCTGGCCTGCAGACCCAGGCTTGCCCTGGGCACTGCTAGGGCGGGACCCATCCCAGGCTCAGCCAGGCCTCCCTAGGGCTTGTGCTGGCCTAGGCCCCTGCCAGCCAGCAGGAGCTCGACGGAACACAGTTCATTCGAGAAGGCCCCAGGGTGTTGCCGGTGTGTCTCTTGCACTGCTCGGAAGAAGCTGCAGGTCCAGAGGCTGTGTGTGCACGTGGCCACTGGGGCCTGAGGAGAGAAGAGGCATGAGCCCCCTTGCCAGCGGGACTCCTGCCACCTCGGAGTTGCCTGCCACACACCCCCCCCTGCTGCCTGCGCTGTCTTCCCTGCTGGCAGGCCTCTGGGTGCCCCGGCCAGTCTATGCCAAGGAAGCAAGGTGCTTGCTCTCCCCTTGCTGGAAGCTCCTCCTGCAGCCTTCTGGACCAGGGGACACATGCCCCCTGGACCAGCAGCCTGCAAGGAAGCTGCAGCTTAGCCATCCAGGAAGGCCCGCAGTACCAGGCAGGAAGCCCCCTGCTAAGGACAGCTTTGCCACGCCAAACCTTGGAGGAGCTCATGGAGGCCCGGGCCTGCAGCGTTTTCCACGGGAGAGCACTGGGTTGCCCAAAGCCTCCCCTGCGGCTTCGGAGCACCCTCCAGCCCCCACGCCCTGGCAACCCACTCTGTTGCCGGAGGGAAGTTCCAAGCAGGACGCTCTCGCTTGGGGAGCCAGGGTGCCTCCTGCTTGGAGAGTTGCTCAGGAACTCCTGTGGAGCGAGGCTTCCCCTCCCATGCTTGGCGGCCAGCAGATGGTGTCCTCGCTCCACCGAAAAACTCGCTGCTTTGAATTCAGCCGTGGATCTCCTAGCTGACGTCTCTGCCCCAAGCAGCAACTCCAGCGTGCACCCAGCCCCCAACAAGGAGAGTGCCTTTCCTGAGCGCTGCTATGCCATGGCAGCTCCGGGAAGGCCTCCTAGGGCCTCCTCTCCCCTCACACCGTCGTGCCATTCAGCCCACCCGGGGAGCAAAGGGCCCCCTGGGCAGGGCTCAGGGTGCAGCCCGTGTGTGGTTTCATGGCTGGGAAAGGGTAGATCCTGACGCTGGCTGCCGGCTTGCGAATGGGGCCGGAGGGCAAGAGCCGGCATTCGTTTCGTGGGAAGCGGGAGATCGGGGGTCTCCAAGCTGCACGCAGATCCCCTCCCTGGCTGCCCCTCTTGCTGCTTCCCGGCTGCCAAGCCTCTCTTCCCCACACGTGCGTCTCACCGAAAGGAGCAGGCTGCTTGCCATTCCTGGCAAGGGCCTCGTCCCACAGGCCCCGTTTCCTCGAAGGGGAGTGCACATTGACCCAGAGCCTCCAGAGGAGCTGCAGTCTCTCCAGCCACAGAGGCCTTGCAGCTGAGCCCAGGACAGCCTGCTGCGTGGAGGGCTTCGATGGGAGAGGGCCGTGCTTCCCTGGCGGGGGCTCTGGCTCACACTGCTTTCCGTGGGGAAACACTGTGTGCGCCAAGTGTCTCCCGGGTGCAGAAGATCTCTCCCCAGCGCCGGAGGTGCGGGGAACCCTCTCTGGACACAGAGCAGTGTTCTAGGCAGGCCTCCCAGGCTGGGAGAGCCTCCACTGCCCCAACTGTCCAACGGCCTCAGGACCACACTTCTAGGGAGTGTGGGTCTGACAGGCAGGGCGGCCTGAGGGAGGAACGTGGATGGCAGGCCAAAGCCACTGCGCTGAGCATTGCCCCTGGAAGTCCCAGCTGCAGGCTCTCTGCTCCACGCCCAAGCTGGAGGGAGCCTGGACCCTGGCCTGCAGACCCAGGCTTGCCCTGGGCACTGCTAGGGCGGGACCCATCCCAGGCTCAGCCAGGCCTCCCTAGGGCTTGTGCTGGCCTAGGCCCCTGCCAGCCAGCAGGAGCTCGACGGAACACAGTTCATTCGAGAAGGCCCCAGGGTGTTGCCGGTGTGTCTCTTGCACTGCTCGGAAGAAGCTGCAGGTCCAGAGGCTGTGTGTGCACGTGGCCACTGGGGCCTGAGGAGAGAAGAGGCATGAGCCCCCTTGCCAGCGGGACTCCTGCCACCTCGGAGTTGCCTGCCACACACCCCCCCCGCTGCCTGCGCTGTCTTCCCTGCTGGCAGGCCTCTGGGTGCCCCGGCCAGTCTATGCCAAGGAAGCAAGGTGCTTGCTCTCCCCTTGCTGGAAGCTCCTCCTGCAGCCTTCTGGACCAGGGGACACATGCCCCCTGGACCAGCAGCCTGCAAGGAAGCTGCAGCTTAGCCATCCAGGAAGGCCCGCAGTACCAGGCAGGAAGCCCCCTGCTAAGGACAGCTTTGCCACGCCAAACCTTGGAGGAGCTCATGGAGGCCCGGGCCTGCAGCGTTTTCCACGGGAGAGCACTGGGTTGCCCAAAGCCTCCCCTGCGGCTTCGGAGCACCCTCCAGCCCCCACGCCCTGGCAACCCACTCTGTTGCCGGAGGGAAGTTCCAAGCAGGACGCTCTCGCTTGGGGAGCTAGGGTGCCTCCTGCTTGGAGAGTTGCTCAGGAACTCCTGTGGAGCGAGGCTTCCCCTCCCATGCTTGGCGGCCAGCAGATGGTGTCCTCGCTCCACCGAAAAACTCGCTGCTTTGAATTCAGCCGTGGATCTCCTAGCTGACGTCTCTGCCCCAAGCAGCAACTCCAGCGTGCACCCAGCCCCCAACAAGGAGAGTGCCTTTCCTGAGCGCTGCTATGCCATGGCAGCTCCGGGAAGGCCTCCTAGGGCCTCCTCTCCCCTCACACCGTCGTGCCATTCAGCCCACCCGGGGAGCAAAGGGCCCCCTGGGCAGGGCTCAGGGTGCAGCCCGTGTGTGGTTTCATGGCTGGGAAAGGGTAGATCCTGACGCTGGCTGCCGGCTTGCGAATGGGGCCGGAGGGCAAGAGCCGGCATTCGTTTCGTGGGAAGCGGGAGATCGGGGGTCTCCAAGCTGCACGCAGATCCCCTCCCTGGCTGCCCCTCTTGCTGCTTCCCGGCTGCCAAGCCTCTCTTCCCCACACGTGCGTCTCACCGAAAGGAGCAGGCTGCTTGCCATTCCTGGCAAGGGCCTCGTCCCACAGGCCCCGTTTCCTCGAAGGGGAGTGCACATTGACCCAGAGCCTCCAGAGGAGCTGCAGTCTCTCCAGCCACAGAGGCCTTGCAGCTGAGCCCAGGACAGCCTGCTGCGTGGAGGGCTTCGATGGGAGGGGGCCGTGCTTCCCTGGCGGGGGCTCTGGCTCACACTGCTTTCCGTGGGGAAACACTGTGTGCGCCAAGTGTCTCCCGGGTGCAGAAGATCTCTCCCCAGCGCCGGAGGTGCGGGGAACCCTCTCTGGACACAGAGCAGTGTTCTAGGCAGGCCTCCCAGGCTGGGAGAGCCTCCACTGCCCCAGCTGTCCAACGGCCTCAGGACCACACTTCTAGGGAGTGTGGGTCTGACAGGCAGGGCGGCCTGAGGGAGGAACGTGGATGGCAGGCCAAAGCCACTGCGCTGAGCATTGCCCCTGGAAGTCCCAGCTGCAGGCTCTCTGCTCCACGCCCAAGCTGGAGGGAGCCTGGACCCTGGCCTGCAGACCCAGGCTTGCCCTGGGCACTGCTAGGGCGGGACCCATCCCAGGCTCAGCCAGGCCTCCCTAGGGCTTGTGCTGGCCTAGGCCCCTGCCAGCCAGCAGGAGCTCGACGGAACACAGTTCATTCGAGAAGGCCCCAGGGTGTTGCCGGTGTGTCTCTTGCACTGCTCGGAAGAAGCTGCAGGTCCAGAGGCTGTGTGTGCACGTGGCCACTGGGGCCTGAGGAGAGAAGAGGCATGAGCCCCCTTGCAAGCGGGACTCCTGCCACCTCGGAGTTGCCTGCCACACACCCCCCCTGCTGCCTGCGCTGTCTTCCCTGCTGGCAGGCCTCTGGGTGCCCCGGCCAGTCTATGCCAAGGAAGCAAGGTGCTTGCTCTCCCCTTGCTGGAAGCTCCTCCTACAGCCTTCTGGACCAGGGGACACATGCCCCCTGGACCAGCAGCCTGCAAGGAAGCTGCAGCTTAGCCATCCAGGAAGGCCCGCAGTACCAGGCAGGAAGCCCCCTGCTAAGGACAGCTTTGCCACGCCAAACCTTGGAGGAGCTCATGGAGGCCCGGGCCTGCAGCGTTTTCCACGGGAGAGCACTGGGTTGCCCAAAGCCTCCCCTGCGGCTTCGGAGCACCCTCCAGCCCCCACGCCCTGGCAACCCACTCTGTTGCCGGAGGGAAGTTCCAAGCAGGACGCTCTCGCTTGGGGAGCCAGGGTGCCTCCTGCTTGGAGAGTTGCTCAGGAACTCCTGTGGAGCGAGGCTTCCCCTCCCATGCTTGGCGGCCAGCAGATGGTGTCCTCGCTCCACCGAAAAACTCGCTGCTTTGAATTCAGCCGTGGATCTCCTAGCTGACGTCTCTGCCCCAAGCAGCAACTCCAGCGTGCACCCAGCCCCCAACAAGGAGAGTGCCTTTCCTGAGCGCTGCTATGCCATGGCAGCTCCGGGAAGGCCTCCTAGGGCCTCCTCTCCCCTCACACCGTCGTGCCATTCAGCCCACCCGGGGAGCAAAGGGCCCCCTGGGCAGGGCTCAGGGTGCAGCCCGTGTGTGGTTTCATGGCTGGGAAAGGGTAGATCCTGACGCTGGCTGCCGGCTTGCGAATGGGGCCGGAGGGCAAGAGCCGGCATTCGTTTCGTGGGAAGCGGGAGATCGGGGGTCTCCAAGCTGCACGCAGATCCCCTCCCTGGCTGCCCCTCTTGCTGCTTCCCGGCTGCCAAGCCTCTCTTCCCCACACGTGCGTCTCACCGAAAGGAGCAGGCTGCTTGCCATTCCTGGCAAGGGCCTCGTCCCACAGGCCCCGTTTCCTCGAAGGGGAGTGCACATTGACCCAGAGCCTCCAGAGGAGCTGCAGTCTCTCCAGCCACAGAGGCCTTGCAGCTGAGCCCAGGACAGCCTGCTGCGTGGAGGGCTTCGATGGGAGGGGGCCGTGCTTCCCTGGCGGGGGCTCTGGCTCACACTGCTTTCCGTGGGGAAACACTGTGTGCGCCAAGTGTCTCCCGGGTGCAGAAGATCTCTCCCCAGCGCCGGAGGTGCGGGGAACCCTCTCTGGACACAGAGCAGTGTTCTAGGCAGGCCTCCCAGGCTGGGAGAGCCTCCACTGCCCCAGCTGTCCAACGGCCTCAGGACCACACTTCTAGGGAGTGTGGGTCTGACAGGCAGGGCGGCCTGAGGGAGGAACGTGGATGGCAGGCCAAAGCCACTGCGCTGAGCATTGCCCCTGGAAGTCCCAGCTGCAGGCTCTCTGCTCCACGCCCAAGCTGGAGGGAGCCTGGACCCTGGCCTGCAGACCCAGGCTTGCCCTGGGCACTGCTAGGGCGGGACCCATCCCAGGCTCAGCCAGGCCTCCCTAGGGCTTGTGCTGGCCTAGGCCCCTGCCAGCCAGCAGGAGCTCGACGGAACACAGTTCATTCGAGAAGGCCCCAGGGTGTTGCCGGTGTGTCTCTTGCACTGCTCGGAAGAAGCTGCAGGTCCAGAGGCTGTGTGTGCACGTGGCCACTGGGGCCTGAGGAGAGAAGAGGCATGAGCCCCCTTGCAAGCGGGACTCCTGCCACCTCGGAGTTGCCTGCCACACACCCCCCCTGCTGCCTGCGCTGTCTTCCCTGCTGGCAGGCCTCTGGGTGCCCCGGCCAGTCTATGCCAAGGAAGCAAGGTGCTTGCTCTCCCCTTGCTGGAAGCTCCTCCTACAGCCTTCTGGACCAGGGGACACATGCCCCCTGGACCAGCAGCCTGCAAGGAAGCTGCAGCTTAGCCATCCAGGAAGGCCCGCAGTACCAGGCAGGAAGCCCCCTGCTAAGGACAGCTTTGCCACGCCAAACCTTGGAGGAGCTCATGGAGGCCCGGGCCTGCAGCGTTTTCCACGGGAGAGCACTGGGTTGCCCAAAGCCTCCCCTGCGGCTTCGGAGCACCCTCCAGCCCCCACGCCCTGGCAACCCACTCTGTTGCCGGAGGGAAGTTCCAAGCAGGACGCTCTCGCTTGGGGAGCCAGGGTGCCTCCTGCTTGGAGAGTTGCTCAGGAACTCCTGTGGAGCGAGGCTTCCCCTCCCATGCTTGGCGGCCAGCAGATGGTGTCCTCGCTCCACCGAAAAACTCGCTGCTTTGAATTCAGCCGTGGATCTCCTAGCTGACGTCTCTGCCCCAAGCAGCAACTCCAGCGTGCACCCAGCCCCCAACAAGGAGAGTGCCTTTCCTGAGCGCTGCTATGCCATGGCAGCTCCGGGAAGGCCTCCTAGGGCCTCCTCTCCCCTCACACCGTCGTGCCATTCAGCCCACCCGGGGAGCAAAGGGCCCCCTGGGCAGGGCTCAGGGTGCAGCCCGTGTGTGGTTTCATGGCTGGGAAAGGGTAGATCCTGACGCTGGCTGCCGGCTTGCGAATGGGG
This sequence comes from Hippopotamus amphibius kiboko, assembly GCF_030028045.1. Lineage (NCBI taxonomy): Eukaryota > Metazoa > Chordata > Mammalia > Artiodactyla > Hippopotamidae > Hippopotamus > Hippopotamus amphibius. Next base: position 37,732 of record NW_026648378.1, read on the forward strand.
CCGGAGGGCAAGAGCCGGCATTCGTTTCGTGGGAAGCGGGAGATCGGGGGTCTCCAAGCTGCACGCAGATCCCCTCCCTGGCTGCCCCTCTTGCTGCTTCCCGGCTGCCAAGCCTCTCTTCCCCACACGTGCGTCTCACCGAAAGGAGCAGGCTGCTTGCCATTCCTGGCAAGGGCCTCGTCCCACAGGCCCCGTTTCCTCGAAGGGGAGTGCACATTGACCCAGAGCCTCCAGAGGAGCTGCAGTCTCTCCAGCCACAGAGGCCTTGCAGCTGAGCCCAGGACAGCCTGCTGCGTGGAGGGCTTCGATGGGAGGGGGCCGTGCTTCCCTGGCGGGGGCTCTGGCTCACACTGCTTTCCGTGGGGAAACACTGTGTGCGCCAAGTGTCTCCCGGGTGCAGAAGATCTCTCCCCAGCGCCGGAGGTGCGGGGAACCCTCTCTGGACACAGAGCAGTGTTCTAGGCAGGCCTCCCAGGCTGGGAGAGCCTCCACTGCCCCAGCTGTCCAACGGCCTCAGGACCACACTTCTAGGGAGTGTGGGTCTGACAGGCAGGGCGGCCTGAGGGAGGAACGTGGATGGCAGGCCAAAGCCACTGCGCTGAGCATTGCCCCTGGAAGTCCCAGCTGCAGGCTCTCTGCTCCACGCCCAAGCTGGAGGGAGCCTGGACCCTGGCCTGCAGACCCAGGCTTGCCCTGGGCACTGCTAGGGCGGGACCCATCCCAGGCTCAGCCAGGCCTCCCTAGGGCTTGTGCTGGCCTAGGCCCCTGCCAGCCAGCAGGAGCTCGACGGAACACAGTTCATTCGAGAAGGCCCCAGGGTGTTGCCGGTGTGTCTCTTGCACTGCTCGGAAGAAGCTGCAGGTCCAGAGGCTGTGTGTGCACGTGGCCACTGGGGCCTGAGGAGAGAAGAGGCATGAGCCCCCTTGCAAGCGGGACTCCTGCCACCTCGGAGTTGCCTGCCACACACCCCCCCTGCTGCCTGCGCTGTCTTCCCTGCTGGCAGGCCTCTGGGTGCCCCGGCCAGTCTATGCCAAGGAAGCAAGGTGCTTGCTCTCCCCTTGCTGGAAGCTCCTCCTACAGCCTTCTGGACCAGGGGACACATGCCCCCTGGACCAGCAGCCTGCAAGGAAGCTGCAGCTTAGCCATCCAGGAAGGCCCGCAGTACCAGGCAGGAAGCCCCCTGCTAAGGACAGCTTTGCCACGCCAAACCTTGGAGGAGCTCATGGAGGCCCGGGCCTGCAGCGTTTTCCACGGGAGAGCACTGGGTTGCCCAAAGCCTCCCCTGCGGCTTCGGAGCACCCTCCAGCCCCCACGCCCTGGCAACCCACTCTGTTGCCGGAGGGAAGTTCCAAGCAGGACGCTCTCGCTTGGGGAGCCAGGGTGCCTCCTGCTTGGAGAGTTGCTCAGGAACTCCTGTGGAGCGAGGCTTCCCCTCCCATGCTTGGCGGCCAGCAGATGGTGTCCTCGCTCCACCGAAAAACTCGCTGCTTTGAATTCAGCCGTGGATCTCCTAGCTGACGTCTCTGCCCCAAGCAGCAACTCCAGCGTGCACCCAGCCCCCAACAAGGAGAGTGCCTTTCCTGAGCGCTGCTATGCCATGGCAGCTCCGGGAAGGCCTCCTAGGGCCTCCTCTCCCCTCACACCGTCGTGCCATTCAGCCCACCCGGGGAGCAAAGGGCCCCCTGGGCAGGGCTCAGGGTGCAGCCCGTGTGTGGTTTCATGGCTGGGAAAGGGTAGATCCTGACGCTGGCTGCCGGCTTGCGAATGGGGCCGGAGGGCAAGAGCCGGCATTCGTTTCGTGGGAAGCGGGAGATCGGGGGTCTCCAAGCTGCACGCAGATCCCCTCCCTGGCTGCCCCTCTTGCTGCTTCCCGGCTGCCAAGCCTCTCTTCCCCACACGTGCGTCTCACCGAAAGGAGCAGGCTGCTTGCCATTCCTGGCAAGGGCCTCGTCCCACAGGCCCCGTTTCCTCGAAGGGGAGTGCACATTGACCCAGAGCCTCCAGAGGAGCTGCAGTCTCTCCAGCCACAGAGGCCTTGCAGCTGAGCCCAGGACAGCCTGCTGCGTGGAGGGCTTCGATGGGAGGGGGCCGTGCTTCCCTGGCGGGGGCTCTGGCTCACACTGCTTTCCGTGGGGAAACACTGTGTGCGCCAAGTGTCTCCCGGGTGCAGAAGATCTCTCCCCAGCGCCGGAGGTGCGGGGAACCCTCTCTGGACACAGAGCAGTGTTCTAGGCAGGCCTCCCAGGCTGGGAGAGCCTCCACTGCCCCAGCTGTCCAACGGCCTCAGGACCACACTTCTAGGGAGTGTGGGTCTGACAGGCAGGGCGGCCTGAGGGAGGAACGTGGATGGCAGGCCAAAGCCACTGCGCTGAGCATTGCCCCTGGAAGTCCCAGCTGCAGGCTCTCTGCTCCACGCCCAAGCTGGAGGGAGCCTGGACCCTGGCCTGCAGACCCAGGCTTGCCCTGGGCACTGCTAGGGCGGGACCCATCCCAGGCTCAGCCAGGCCTCCCTAGGGCTTGTGCTGGCCTAGGCCCCTGCCAGCCAGCAGGAGCTCGACGGAACACAGTTCATTCGAGAAGGCCCCAGGGTGTTGCCGGTGTGTCTCTTGCACTGCTCGGAAGAAGCTGCAGGTCCAGAGGCTGTGTGTGCACGTGGCCACTGGGGCCTGAGGAGAGAAGAGGCATGAGCCCCCTTGCCAGCGGGACTCCTGCCACCTCGGAGTTGCCTGCCACACACCCCCCCCTGCTGCCTGCGCTGTCTTCCCTGCTGGCAGGCCTCTGGGTGCCCCGGCCAGTCTATGCCAAGGAAGCAAGGTGCTTGCTCTCCCCTTGCTGGAAGCTCCTCCTGCAGCCTTCTGGACCAGGGGACACATGCCCCCTGGACCAGCAGCCTGCAAGGAAGCTGCAGCTTAGCCATCCAGGAAGGCCCGCAGTACCAGGCAGGAAGCCCCCTGCTAAGGACAGCTTTGCCACGCCAAACCTTGGAGGAGCTCATGGAGGCCCGGGCCTGCAGCGTTTTCCACGGGAGAGCACTGGGTTGCCCAAAGCCTCCCCTGCGGCTTCGGAGCACCCTCCAGCCCCCACGCCCTGGCAACCCACTCTGTTGCCGGAGGGAAGTTCCAAGCAGGACGCTCTCGCTTGGGGAGCCAGGGTGCCTCCTGCTTGGAGAGTTGCTCAGGAACTCCTGTGGAGCGAGGCTTCCCCTCCCATGCTTGGCGGCCAGCAGATGGTGTCCTCGCTCCACCGAAAAACTCGCTGCTTTGAATTCAGCCGTGGATCTCCTAGCTGACGTCTCTGCCCCAAGCAGCAACTCCAGCGTGCACCCAGCCCCCAACAAGGAGAGTGCCTTTCCTGAGCGCTGCTATGCCATGGCAGCTCCGGGAAGGCCTCCTAGGGCCTCCTCTCCCCTCACACCGTCGTGCCATTCAGCCCACCCGGGGAGCAAAGGGCCCCCTGGGCAGGGCTCAGGGTGCAGCCCGTGTGTGGTTTCATGGCTGGGAAAGGGTAGATCCTGACGCTGGCTGCCGGCTTGCGAATGGGGCCGGAGGGCAAGAGCCGGCATTCGTTTCGTGGGAAGCGGGAGATCGGGGGTCTCCAAGCTGCACGCAGATCCCCTCCCTGGCTGCCCCTCTTGCTGCTTCCCGGCTGCCAAGCCTCTCTTCCCCACACGTGCGTCTCACCGAAAGGAGCAGGCTGCTTGCCATTCCTGGCAAGGGCCTCGTCCCACAGGCCCCGTTTCCTCGAAGGGGAGTGCACATTGACCCAGAGCCTCCAGAGGAGCTGCAGTCTCTCCAGCCACAGAGGCCTTGCAGCTGAGCCCAGGACAGCCTGCTGCGTGGAGGGCTTCGATGGGAGGGGGCCGTGCTTCCCTGGCGGGGGCTCTGGCTCACACTGCTTTCCGTGGGGAAACACTGTGTGCGCCAAGTGTCTCCCGGGTGCAGAAGATCTCTCCCCAGCGCCGGAGGTGCGGGGAACCCTCTCTGGACACAGAGCAGTGTTCTAGGCAGGCCTCCCAGGCTGGGAGAGCCTCCACTGCCCCAGCTGTCCAACGCCTCAGGACCACACTTCTAGGGAGTGTGGGTCTGACAGGCAGGGCGGCCTGAGGGAGGAACGTGGATGGCAGGCCAAAGCCACTGCGCTGAGCATTGCCCCTGGAAGTCCCAGCTGCAGGCTCTCTGCTCCACGCCCAAGCTGGAGGGAGCCTGGACCCTGGCCTGCAGACCCAGGCTTGCCCTGGGCACTGCTAGGGCGGGACCCATCCCAGGCTCAGCCAGGCCTCCCTAGGGCTTGTGCTGGCCTAGGCCCCTGCCAGCCAGCAGGAGCTCGACGGAACACAGTTCATTCGAGAAGGCCCCAGGGTGTTGCCGGTGTGTCTCTTGCACTGCTCGGAAGAAGCTGCAGGTCCAGAGGCTGTGTGTGCACGTGGCCACTGGGGCCTGAGGAGAGAAGAGGCATGAGCCCCCTTGCAAGCGGGACTCCTGCCACCTCGGAGTTGCCTGCACACACACCCCCCCTGCTGCCTGCGCTGTCTTCCCTGCTGGCAGGCCTCTGGGTGCCCCGGCCAGTCTATGCCAAGGAAGCAAGGTGCTTGCTCTCCCCTTGCTGGAAGCTCCTCCTACAGCCTTCTGGACCAGGGGACACATGCCCCCTGGACCAGCAGCCTGCAAGGAAGCTGCAGCTTAGCCATCCAGGAAGGCCCGCAGTACCAGGCAGGAAGCCCCCTGCTAAGGACAGCTTTGCCACGCCAAACCTTGGAGGAGCTCATGGAGGCCCGGGCCTGCAGCGTTTTCCACGGGAGAGCACTGGGTTGCCCAAAGCCTCCCCTGCGGCTTCGGAGCACCCTCCAGCCCCCACGCCCTGGCAACCCACTCTGTTGCCGGAGGGAAGTTCCAAGCAGGACGCTCTCGCTTGGGGAGCCAGGGTGCCTCCTGCTTGGAGAGTTGCTCAGGAACTCCTGTGGAGCGAGGCTTCCCCTCCCATGCTTGGCGGCCAGCAGATGGTGTCCTCGCTCCACCGAAAAACTCGCTGCTTTGAATTCAGCCGTGGATCTCCTAGCTGACGTCTCTGCCCCAAGCAGCAACTCCAGCGTGCACCCAGCCCCCAACAAGGAGAGTGCCTTTCCTGAGCGCTGCTATGCCATGGCAGCTCCGGGAAGGCCTCCTAGGGCCTCCTCTCCCCTCACACCGTCGTGCCATTCAGCCCACCCGGGGAGCAAAGGGCCCCCTGGGCAGGGCTCAGGGTGCAGCCCGTGTGTGGTTTCATGGCTGGGAAAGGGTAGATCCTGACGCTGGCTGCCGGCTTGCGAATGGGGCCGGAGGGCAAGAGCCGGCATTCGTTTCGTGGGAAGCGGGAGATCGGGGGTCTCCAAGCTGCACGCAGATCCCCTCCCTGGCTGCCCCTCTTGCTGCTTCCCGGCTGCCAAGCCTCTCTTCCCCACACGTGCGTCTCACCGAAAGGAGCAGGCTGCTTGCCATTCCTGGCAAGGGCCTCGTCCCACAGGCCCCGTTTCCTCGAAGGGGAGTGCACATTGACCCAGAGCCTCCAGAGGAGCTGCAGTCTCTCCAGCCACAGAGGCCTTGCAGCTGAGCCCAGGACAGCCTGCTGCGTGGAGGGCTTCGATGGGAGGGGGCCGTGCTTCCCTGGCGGGGGCTCTGGCTCACACTGCTTTCCGTGGGGAAACACTGTGTGCGCCAAGTGTCTCCCGGGTGCAGAAGATCTCTCCCCAGCGCCGGAGGTGCGGGGAACCCTCTCTGGACACAGAGCAGTGTTCTAGGCAGGCCTCCCAGGCTGGGAGAGCCTCCACTGCCCCAGCTGTCCAACGGCCTCAGGACCACACTTCTAGGGAGTGTGGGTCTGACAGGCAGGGCGGCCTGAGGGAGGAACGTGGATGGCAGGCCAAAGCCACTGCGCTGAGCATTGCCCCTGGAAGTCCCAGCTGCAGGCTCTCTGCTCCACGCCCAAGCTGGAGGGAGCCTGGACCCTGGCCTGCAGACCCAGGCTTGCCCTGGGCACTGCTAGGGCGGGACCCATCCCAGGCTCAGCCAGGCCTCCCTAGGGCTTGTGCTGGCCTAGGCCCCTGCCAGCCAGCAGGAGCTCGACGGAACACAGTTCATTCGAGAAGGCCCCAGGGTGTTGCCGGTGTGTCTCTTGCACTGCTCGGAAGAAGCTGCAGGTCCAGAGGCTGTGTGTGCACGTGGCCACTGGGGCCTGAGGAGAGAAGAGGCATGAGCCCCCTTGCAAGCGGGACTCCTGCCACCTCGGAGTTGCCTGCCGCACACCCCCCCTGCTGCCTGCGCTGTCTTCCCTGCTGGCAGGCCTCTGGGTGCCCCGGCCAGTCTATGCCAAGGAAGCAAGGTGCTTGCTCTCCCCTTGCTGGAAGCTCCTCCTACAGCCTTCTGGACCAGGGGACACATGCCCCCTGGACCAGCAGCCTGCAAGGAAGCTGCAGCTTAGCCATCCAGGAAGGCCCGCAGTACCAGGCAGGAAGCCCCCTGCTAAGGACAGCTTTGCCACGCCAAACCTTGGAGGAGCTCATGGAGGCCCGGGCCTGCAGCGTTTTCCACGGGAGAGCACTGGGTTGCCCAAAGCCTCCCCTGCGGCTTCGGAGCACCCTCCAGCCCCCACGCCCTGGCAACCCACTCTGTTGCCGGAGGGAAGTTCCAAGCAGGACGCTCTCGCTTGGGGAGCCAGGGTGCCTCCTGCTTGGAGAGTTGCTCAGGAACTCCTGTGGAGCGAGGCTTCCCCTCCCATGCTTGGCGGCCAGCAGATGGTGTCCTCGCTCCACCGAAAAACTCGCTGCTTTGAATTCAGCCGTGGATCTCCTAGCTGACGTCTCTGCCCCAAGCAGCAACTCCAGCGTGCACCCAGCCCCCAACAAGGAGAGTGCCTTTCCTGAGCGCTGCTATGCCATGGCAGCTCCGGGAAGGCCTCCTAGGGCCTCCTCTCCCCTCACACCGTCGTGCCATTCAGCCCACCCGGGGAGCAAAGGGCCCCCTGGGCAGGGCTCAGGGTGCAGCCCGTGTGTGGTTTCATGGCTGGGAAAGGGTAGATCCTGACGCTGGCTGCCGGCTTGCGAATGGGGCCGGAGGGCAAGAGCCGGCATTCGTTTCGTGGGAAGCGGGAGATCGGGGGTCTCCAAGCTGCACGCAGATCCCCTCCCTGGCTGCCCCTCTTGCTGCTTCCCGGCTGCCAAGCCTCTCTTCCCCACACGTGCGTCTCACCGAAAGGAGCAGGCTGCTTGCCATTCCTGGCAAGGGCCTCGTCCCACAGGCCCCGTTTCCTCGAAGGGGAGTGCACATTGACCCAGAGCCTCCAGAGGAGCTGCAGTCTCTCCAGCCACAGAGGCCTTGCAGCTGAGCCCAGGACAGCCTGCTGCGTGGAGGGCTTCGATGGGAGGGGGCCGTGCTTCCCTGGCGGGGGCTCTGGCTCACACTGCTTTCCGTGGGGAAACACTGTGTGCGCCAAGTGTCTCCCGGGTGCAGAAGATCTCTCCCCAGCGCCGGAGGTGCGGGGAACCCTCTCTGGACACAGAGCAGTGTTCTAGGCAGGCCTCCCAGGCTGGGAGAGCCTCCACTGCCCCAGCTGTCCAACGGCCTCAGGACCACACTTCTAGGGAGTGTGGGTCTGACAGGCAGGGCGGCCTGAGGGAGGAACGTGGATGGCAGGCCAAAGCCACTGCGCTGAGCATTGCCCCTGGAAGTCCCAGCTGCAGGCTCTCTGCTCCACGCCCAAGCTGGAGGGAGCCTGGACCCTGGCCTGCAGACCCAGGCTTGCCCTGGGCACTGCTAGGGCGGGACCCATCCCAGGCTCAGCCAGGCCTCCCTAGGGCTTGTGCTGGCCTAGGCCCCTGCCAGCCAGCAGGAGCTCGACGGAACACAGTTCATTCGAGAAGGCCCCAGGGTGTTGCCGGTGTGTCTCTTGCACTGCTCGGAAGAAGCTGCAGGTCCAGAGGCTGTGTGTGCACGTGGCCACTGGGGCCTGAGGAGAGAAGAGGCATGAGCCCCCTTGCAAGCGGGACTCCTGCCACCTCGGAGTTGCCTGCCACACACCCCCCCTGCTGCCTGCGCTGTCTTCCCTGCTGGCAGGCCTCTGGGTGCCCCGGCCAGTCTATGCCAAGGAAGCAAGGTGCTTGCTCTCCCCTTGCTGGAAGCTCCTCCTACAGCCTTCTGGACCAGGGGACACATGCCCCCTGGACCAGCAGCCTGCAAGGAAGCTGCAGCTTAGCCATCCAGGAAGGCCCGCAGTACCAGGCAGGAAGCCCCCTGCTAAGGACAGCTTTGCCACGCCAAACCTTGGAGGAGCTCATGGAGGCCCGGGCCTGCAGCGTTTTCCACGGGAGAGCACTGGGTTGCCCAAAGCCTCCCCTGCGGCTTCGGAGCACCCTCCAGCCCCCACGCCCTGGCAACCCACTCTGTTGCCGGAGGGAAGTTCCAAGCAGGACGCTCTCGCTTGGGGAGCCAGGGTGCCTCCTGCTTGGAGAGTTGCTCAGGAACTCCTGTGGAGCGAGGCTTCCCCTCCCATGCTTGGCGGCCAGCAGATGGTGTCCTCGCTCCACCGAAAAACTCGCTGCTTTGAATTCAGCCGTGGATCTCCTAGCTGACGTCTCTGCCCCAAGCAGCAACTCCAGCGTGCACCCAGCCCCCAACAAGGAGAGTGCCTTTCCTGAGCGCTGCTATGCCATGGCAGCTCCGGGAAGGCCTCCTAGGGCCTCCTCTCCCCTCACACCGTCGTGCCATTCAGCCCACCCGGGGAGCAAAGGGCCCCCTGGGCAGGGCTCAGGGTGCAGCCCGTGTGTGGTTTCATGGCTGGGAAAGGGTAGATCCTGACGCTGGCTGCCGGCTTGCGAATGGGGCCGGAGGGCAAGAGCCGGCATTCGTTTCGTGGGAAGCGGGAGATCGGGGGTCTCCAAGCTGCACGCAGATCCCCTCCCTGGCTGCCCCTCTTGCTGCTTCCCGGCTGCCAAGCCTCTCTTCCCCACACGTGCGTCTCACCGAAAGGAGCAGGCTGCTTGCCATTCCTGGCAAGGGCCTCGTCCCACAGGCCCCGTTTCCTCGAAGGGGAGTGCACATTGACCCAGAGCCTCCAGAGGAGCTGCAGTCTCTCCAGCCACAGAGGCCTTGCAGCTGAGCCCAGGACAGCCTGCTGCGTGGAGGGCTTCGATGGGAGGGGGCCGTGCTTCCCTGGCGGGGGCTCTGGCTCACACTGCTTTCCGTGGGGAAACACTGTGTGCGCCAAGTGTCTCCCGGGTGCAGAAGATCTCTCCCCAGCGCCGGAGGTGCGGGGAACCCTCTCTGGACACAGAGCAGTGTTCTAGGCAGGCCTCCCAGGCTGGGAGAGCCTCCACTGCCCCAGCTGTCCAACGGCCTCAGGACCACACTTCTAGGGAGTGTGGGTCTGACAGGCAGGGCGGCCTGAGGGAGGAACGTGGATGGCAGGCCAAAGCCACTGCGCTGAGCATTGCCCCTGGAAGTCCCAGCTGCAGGCTCTCTGCTCCACGCCCAAGCTGGAGGGAGCCTGGACCCTGGCCTGCAGACCCAGGCTTGCCCTGGGCACTGCTAGGGCGGGACCCATCCCAGGCTCAGCCAGGCCTCCCTAGGGCTTGTGCTGGCCTAGGCCCCTGCCAGCCAGCAGGAGCTCGACGGAACACAGTTCATTCGAGAAGGCCCCAGGGTGTTGCCGGTGTGTCTCTTGCACTGCTCGGAAGAAGCTGCAGGTCCAGAGGCTGTGTGTGCACGTGGCCACTGGGGCCTGAGGAGAGAAGAGGCATGAGCCCCCTTGCAAGCGGGACTCCTGCCACCTCGGAGTTGCCTGCCACACACCCCCCCTGCTGCCTGCGCTGTCTTCCCTGCTGGCAGGCCTCTGGGTGCCCCGGCCAGTCTATGCCAAGGAAGCAAGGTGCTTGCTCTCCCCTTGCTGGAAGCTCCTCCTACAGCCTTCTGGACCAGGGGACACATGCCCCCTGGACCAGCAGCCTGCAAGGAAGCTGCAGCTTAGCCATCCAGGAAGGCCCGCAGTACCAGGCAGGAAGCCCCCTGCTAAGGACAGCTTTGCCACGCCAAACCTTGGAGGAGCTCATGGAGGCCCGGGCCTGCAGCGTTTTCCACGGGAGAGCACTGGGTTGCCCAAAGCCTCCCCTGCGGCTTCGGAGCACCCTCCAGCCCCCACGCCCTGGCAACCCACTCTGTTGCCGGAGGGAAGTTCCAAGCAGGACGCTCTCGCTTGGGGAGCCAGGGTGCCTCCTGCTTGGAGAGTTGCTCAGGAACTCCTGTGGAGCGAGGCTTCCCCTCCCATGCTTGGCGGCCAGCAGATGGTGTCCTCGCTCCACCGAAAAACTCGCTGCTTTGAATTCAGCCGTGGATCTCCTAGCTGACGTCTCTGCCCCAAGCAGCAACTCCAGCGTGCACCCAGCCCCCAACAAGGAGAGTGCCTTTCCTGAGCGCTGCTATGCCATGGCAGCTCCGGGAAGGCCTCCTAGGGCCTCCTCTCCCCTCACACCGTCGTGCCATTCAGCCCACCCGGGGAGCAAAGGGCCCCCTGGGCAGGGCTCAGGGTGCAGCCCGTGTGTGGTTTCATGGCTGGGAAAGGGTAGATCCTGACGCTGGCTGCCGGCTTGCGAATGGGGCCGGAGGGCAAGAGCCGGCATTCGTTTCGTGGGAAGCGGGAGATCGGGGGTCTCCAAGCTGCACGCAGATCCCCTCCCTGGCTGCCCCTCTTGCTGCTTCCCGGCTGCCAAGCCTCTCTTCCCCACACGTGCGTCTCACCGAAAGGAGCAGGCTGCTTGCCATTCCTGGCAAGGGCCTCGTCCCACAGGCCCCGTTTCCTCGAAGGGGAGTGCACATTGACCCAGAGCCTCCAGAGGAGCTGCAGTCTCTCCAGCCACAGAGGCCTTGCAGCTGAGCCCAGGACAGCCTGCTGCGTGGAGGGCTTCGATGGGAGGGGGCCGTGCTTCCCTGGCGGGGGCTCTGGCTCACACTGCTTTCCGTGGGGAAACACTGTGTGCGCCAAGTGTCTCCCGGGTGCAGAAGATCTCTCCCCAGCGCCGGAGGTGCGGGGAACCCTCTCTGGACACAGAGCAGTGTTCTAGGCAGGCCTCCCAGGCTGGGAGAGCCTCCACTGCCCCAGCTGTCCAACGGCCTCAGGACCACACTTCTAGGGAGTGTGGGTCTGACAGGCAGGGCGGCCTGAGGGAGGAACGTGGATGGCAGGCCAAAGCCACTGCGCTGAGCATTGCCCCTGGAAGTCCCAGCTGCAGGCTCTCTGCTCCACGCCCAAGCTGGAGGGAGCCTGGACCCTGGCCTGCAGACCCAGGCTTGCCCTGGGCACTGCTAGGGCGGGACCCATCCCAGGCTCAGCCAGGCCTCCCTAGGGCTTGTGCTGGCCTAGGCCCCTGCCAGCCAGCAGGAGCTCGACGGAACACAGTTCATTCGAGAAGGCCCCAGGGTGTTGCCGGTGTGTCTCTTGCACTGCTCGGAAGAAGCTGCAGGTCCAGAGGCTGTGTGTGCACGTGGCCACTGGGGCCTGAGGAGAGAAGAGGCATGAGCCCCCTTGCAAGCGGGACTCCTGCCACCTCGGAGTTGCCTGCCACACACCCCCCCTGCTGCCTGCGCTGTCTTCCCTGCTGGCAGGCCTCTGGGTGCCCCGGCCAGTCTATGCCAAGGAAGCAAGGTGCTTGCTCTCCCCTTGCTGGAAGCTCCTCCTACAGCCTTCTGGACCAGGGGACACATGCCCCCTGGACCAGCAGCCTGCAAGGAAGCTGCAGCTTAGCCATCCAGGAAGGCCCGCAGTACCAGGCAGGAAGCCCCCTGCTAAGGACAGCTTTGCCACGCCAAACCTTGGAGGAGCTCATGGAGGCCCGGGCCTGCAGCGTTTTCCACGGGAGAGCACTGGGTTGCCCAAAGCCTCCCCTGCGGCTTCGGAGCACCCTCCAGCCCCCACGCCCTGGCAACCCACTCTGTTGCCGGAGGGAAGTTCCAAGCAGGACGCTCTCGCTTGGGGAGCCAGGGTGCCTCCTGCTTGGAGAGTTGCTCAGGAACTCCTGTGGAGCGAGGCTTCCCCTCCCATGCTTGGCGGCCAGCAGATGGTGTCCTCGCTCCACCGAAAAACTCGCTGCTTTGAATTCAGCCGTGGATCTCCTAGCTGACGTCTCTGCCCCAAGCAGCAACTCCAGCGTGCACCCAGCCCCCAACAAGGAGAGTGCCTTTCCTGAGCGCTGCTATGCCATGGCAGCTCCGGGAAGGCCTCCTAGGGCCTCCTCTCCCCTCACACCGTCGTGCCATTCAGCCCACCCGGGGAGCAAAGGGCCCCCTGGGCAGGGCTCAGGGTGCAGCCCGTGTGTGGTTTCATGGCTGGGAAAGGGTAGATCCTGACGCTGGCTGCCGGCTTGCGAATGGGGCCGGAGGGCAAGAGCCGGCATTCGTTTCGTGGGAAGCGGGAGATCGGGGGTCTCCAAGCTGCACGCAGATCCCCTCCCTGGCTGCCCCTCTTGCTGCTTCCCGGCTGCCAAGCCTCTCTTCCCCACACGTGCGTCTCACCGAAAGGAGCAGGCTGCTTGCCATTCCTGGCAAGGGCCTCGTCCCACAGGCCCCGTTTCCTCGAAGGGGAGTGCACATTGACCCAGAGCCTCCAGAGGAGCTGCAGTCTCTCCAGCCACAGAGGCCTTGCAGCTGAGCCCAGGACAGCCTGCTGCGTGGAGGGCTTCGATGGGAGGGGGCCGTGCTTCCCTGGCGGGGGCTCTGGCTCACACTGCTTTCCGTGGGGAAACACTGTGTGCGCCAAGTGTCTCCCGGGTGCAGAAGATCTCTCCCCAGCGCCGGAGGTGCGGGGAACCCTCTCTGGACACAGAGCAGTGTTCTAGGCAGGCCTCCCAGGCTGGGAGAGCCTCCACTGCCCCAGCTGTCCAACGGCCTCAGGACCACACTTCTAGGGAGTGTGGGTCTGACAGGCAGGGCGGCCTGAGGGAGGAACGTGGATGGCAGGCCAAAGCCACTGCGCTGAGCATTGCCCCTGGAAGTCCCAGCTGCAGGCTCTCTGCTCCACGCCCAAGCTGGAGGGAGCCTGGACCCTGGCCTGCAGACCCAGGCTTGCCCTGGGCACTGCTAGGGCGGGACCCATCCCAGGCTCAGCCAGGCCTCCCTAGGGCTTGTGCTGGCCTAGGCCCCTGCCAGCCAGCAGGAGCTCGACGGAACACAGTTCATTCGAGAAGGCCCCAGGGTGTTGCCGGTGTGTCTCTTGCACTGCTCGGAAGAAGCTGCAGGTCCAGAGGCTGTGTGTGCACGTGGCCACTGGGGCCTGAGGAGAGAAGAGGCATGAGCCCCCTTGCAAGCGGGACTCCTGCCACCTCGGAGTTGCCTGCCGCACACCCCCCCTGCTGCCTGCGCTGTCTTCCCTGCTGGCAGGCCTCTGGGTGCCCCGGCCAGTCTATGCCAAGGAAGCAAGGTGCTTGCTCTCCCCTTGCTGGAAGCTCCTCCTACAGCCTTCTGGACCAGGGGACACATGCCCCCTGGACCAGCAGCCTGCAAGGAAGCTGCAGCTTAGCCATCCAGGAAGGCCCGCAGTACCAGGCAGGAAGCCCCCTGCTAAGGACAGCTTTGCCACGCCAAACCTTGGAGGAGCTCATGGAGGCCCGGGCCTGCAGCGTTTTCCACGGGAGAGCACTGGGTTGCCCAAAGCCTCCCCTGCGGCTTCGGAGCACCCTCCAGCCCCCACGCCCTGGCAACCCACTCTGTTGCCGGAGGGAAGTTCCAAGCAGGACGCTCTCGCTTGGGGAGCCAGGGTGCCTCCTGCTTGGAGAGTTGCTCAGGAACTCCTGTGGAGCGAGGCTTCCCCTCCCATGCTTGGCGGCCAGCAGATGGTGTCCTCGCTCCACCGAAAAACTCGCTGCTTTGAATTCAGCCGTGGATCTCCTAGCTGACGTCTCTGCCCCAAGCAGCAACTCCAGCGTGCACCCAGCCCCCAACAAGGAGAGTGCCTTTCCTGAGCGCTGCTATGCCATGGCAGCTCCGGGAAGGCCTCCTAGGGCCTCCTCTCCCCTCACACCGTCGTGCCATTCAGCCCACCCGGGGAGCAAAGGGCCCCCTGGGCAGGGCTCAGGGTGCAGCCCGTGTGTGGTTTCATGGCTGGGAAAGGGTAGATCCTGACGCTGGCTGCCGGCTTGCGAATGGGGCCGGAGGGCAAGAGCCGGCATTCGTTTCGTGGGAAGCGGGAGATCGGGGGTCTCCAAGCTGCACGCAGATCCCCTCCCTGGCTGCCCCTCTTGCTGCTTCCCGGCTGCCAAGCCTCTCTTCCCCACACGTGCGTCTCACCGAAAGGAGCAGGCTGCTTGCCATTCCTGGCAAGGGCCTCGTCCCACAGGCCCCGTTTCCTCGAAGGGGAGTGCACATTGACCCAGAGCCTCCAGAGGAGCTGCAGTCTCTCCAGCCACAGAGGCCTTGCAGCTGAGCCCAGGACAGCCTGCTGCGTGGAGGGCTTCGATGGGAGGGGGCCGTGCTTCCCTGGCGGGGGCTCTGGCTCACACTGCTTTCCGTGGGGAAACACTGTGTGCGCCAAGTGTCTCCCGGGTGCAGAAGATCTCTCCCCAGCGCCGGAGGTGCGGGGAACCCTCTCTGGACACAGAGCAGTGTTCTAGGCAGGCCTCCCAGGCTGGGAGAGCCTCCACTGCCCCAGCTGTCCAACGGCCTCAGGACCACACTTCTAGGGAGTGTGGGTCTGACAGGCAGGGCGGCCTGAGGGAGGAACGTGGATGGCAGGCCAAAGCCACTGCGCTGAGCATTGCCCCTGGAAGTCCCAGCTGCAGGCTCTCTGCTCCACGCCCAAGCTGGAGGGAGCCTGGACCCTGGCCTGCAGACCCAGGCTTGCCCTGGGCACTGCTAGGGCGGGACCCATCCCAGGCTCAGCCAGGCCTCCCTAGGGCTTGTGCTGGCCTAGGCCCCTGCCAGCCAGCAGGAGCTCGACGGAACACAGTTCATTCGAGAAGGCCCCAGGGTGTTGCCGGTGTGTCTCTTGCACTGCTCGGAAGAAGCTGCAGGTCCAGAGGCTGTGTGTGCACGTGGCCACTGGGGCCTGAGGAGAGAAGAGGCATGAGCCCCCTTGCAAGCGGGACTCCTGCCACCTCGGAGTTGCCTGCCACACACCCCCCCTGCTGCCTGCGCTGTCTTCCCTGCTGGCAGGCCTCTGGGTGCCCCGGCCAGTCTATGCCAAGGAAGCAAGGTGCTTGCTCTCCCCTTGCTGGAAGCTCCTCCTACAGCCTTCTGGACCAGGGGACACATGCCCCCTGGACCAGCAGCCTGCAAGGAAGCTGCAGCTTAGCCATCCAGGAAGGCCCGCAGTACCAGGCAGGAAGCCCCCTGCTAAGGACAGCTTTGCCACGCCAAACCTTGGAGGAGCTCATGGAGGCCCGGGCCTGCAGCGTTTTCCACGGGAGAGCACTGGGTTGCCCAAAGCCTCCCCTGCGGCTTCGGAGCACCCTCCAGCCCCCACGCCCTGGCAACCCACTCTGTTGCCGGAGGGAAGTTCCAAGCAGGACGCTCTCGCTTGGGGAGCCAGGGTGCCTCCTGCTTGGAGAGTTGCTCAGGAACTCCTGTGGAGCGAGGCTTCCCCTCCCATGCTTGGCGGCCAGCAGATGGTGTCCTCGCTCCACCGAAAAACTCGCTGCTTTGAATTCAGCCGTGGATCTCCTAGCTGACGTCTCTGCCCCAAGCAGCAACTCCAGCGTGCACCCAGCCCCCAACAAGGAGAGTGCCTTTCCTGAGCGCTGCTATGCCATGGCAGCTCCGGGAAGGCCTCCTAGGGCCTCCTCTCCCCTCACACCGTCGTGCCATTCAGCCCACCCGGGGAGCAAAGGGCCCCCTGGGCAGGGCTCAGGGTGCAGCCCGTGTGTGGTTTCATGGCTGGGAAAGGGTAGATCCTGACGCTGGCTGCCGGCTTGCGAATGGGGCCGGAGGGCAAGAGCCGGCATTCGTTTCGTGGGAAGCGGGAGATCGGGGGTCTCCAAGCTGCACGCAGATCCCCTCCCTGGCTGCCCCTCTTGCTGCTTCCCGGCTGCCAAGCCTCTCTTCCCCACACGTGCGTCTCACCGAAAGGAGCAGGCTGCTTGCCATTCCTGGCAAGGGCCTCGTCCCACAGGCCCCGTTTCCTCGAAGGGGAGTGCACATTGACCCAGAGCCTCCAGAGGAGCTGCAGTCTCTCCAGCCACAGAGGCCTTGCAGCTGAGCCCAGGACAGCCTGCTGCGTGGAGGGCTTCGATGGGAGGGGGCCGTGCTTCCCTGGCGGGGGCTCTGGCTCACACTGCTTTCCGTGGGGAAACACTGTGTGCGCCAAGTGTCTCCCGGGTGCAGAAGATCTCTCCCCAGCGCCGGAGGTGCGGGGAACCCTCTCTGGACACAGAGCAGTGTTCTAGGCAGGCCTCCCAGGCTGGGAGAGCCTCCACTGCCCCAGCTGTCCAACGGCCTCAGGACCACACTTCTAGGGAGTGTGGGTCTGACAGGCAGGGCGGCCTGAGGGAGGAACGTGGATGGCAGGCCAAAGCCACTGCGCTGAGCATTGCCCCTGGAAGTCCCAGCTGCAGGCTCTCTGCTCCACGCCCAAGCTGGAGGGAGCCTGGACCCTGGCCTGCAGACCCAGGCTTGCCCTGGGCACTGCTAGGGCGGGACCCATCCCAGGCTCAGCCAGGCCTCCCTAGGGCTTGTGCTGGCCTAGGCCCCTGCCAGCCAGCAGGAGCTCGACGGAACACAGTTCATTCGAGAAGGCCCCAGGGTGTTGCCGGTGTGTCTCTTGCACTGCTCGGAAGAAGCTGCAGGTCCAGAGGCTGTGTGTGCACGTGGCCACTGGGGCCTGAGGAGAGAAGAGGCATGAGCCCCCTTGCAAGCGGGACTCCTGCCACCTCGGAGTTGCCTGCCGCACACCCCCCCTGCTGCCTGCGCTGTCTTCCCTGCTGGCAGGCCTCTGGGTGCCCCGGCCAGTCTATGCCAAGGAAGCAAGGTGCTTGCTCTCCCCTTGCTGGAAGCTCCTCCTACAGCCTTCTGGACCAGGGGACACATGCCCCCTGGACCAGCAGCCTGCAAGGAAGCTGCAGCTTAGCCATCCAGGAAGGCCCGCAGTACCAGGCAGGAAGCCCCCTGCTAAGGACAGCTTTGCCACGCCAAACCTTGGAGGAGCTCATGGAGGCCCGGGCCTGCAGCGTTTTCCACGGGAGAGCACTGGGTTGCCCAAAGCCTCCCCTGCGGCTTCGGAGCACCCTCCAGCCCCCACGCCCTGGCAACCCACTCTGTTGCCGGAGGGAAGTTCCAAGCAGGACGCTCTCGCTTGGGGAGCCAGGGTGCCTCCTGCTTGGAGAGTTGCTCAGGAACTCCTGTGGAGCGAGGCTTCCCCTCCCATGCTTGGCGGCCAGCAGATGGTGTCCTCGCTCCACCGAAAAACTCGCTGCTTTGAATTCAGCCGTGGATCTCCTAGCTGACGTCTCTGCCCCAAGCAGCAACTCCAGCGTGCACCCAGCCCCCAACAAGGAGAGTGCCTTTCCTGAGCGCTGCTATGCCATGGCAGCTCCGGGAAGGCCTCCTAGGGCCTCCTCTCCCCTCACACCGTCGTGCCATTCAGCCCACCCGGGGAGCAAAGGGCCCCCTGGGCAGGGCTCAGGGTGCAGCCCGTGTGTGGTTTCATGGCTGGGAAAGGGTAGATCCTGACGCTGGCTGCCGGCTTGCGAATGGGGCCGGAGGGCAAGAGCCGGCATTCGTTTCGTGGGAAGCGGGAGATCGGGGGTCTCCAAGCTGCACGCAGATCCCCTCCCTGGCTGCCCCTCTTGCTGCTTCCCGGCTGCCAAGCCTCTCTTCCCCACACGTGCGTCTCACCGAAAGGAGCAGGCTGCTTGCCATTCCTGGCAAGGGCCTCGTCCCACAGGCCCCGTTTCCTCGAAGGGGAGTGCACATTGACCCAGAGCCTCCAGAGGAGCTGCAGTCTCTCCAGCCACAGAGGCCTTGCAGCTGAGCCCAGGACAGCCTGCTGCGTGGAGGGCTTCGATGGGAGGGGGCCGTGCTTCCCTGGCGGGGGCTCTGGCTCACACTGCTTTCCGTGGGGAAACACTGTGTGCGCCAAGTGTCTCCCGGGTGCAGAAGATCTCTCCCCAGCGCCGGAGGTGCGGGGAACCCTCTCTGGACACAGAGCAGTGTTCTAGGCAGGCCTCCCAGGCTGGGAGAGCCTCCACTGCCCCAGCTGTCCAACGGCCTCAGGACCACACTTCTAGGGAGTGTGGGTCTGACAGGCAGGGCGGCCTGAGGGAGGAACGTGGATGGCAGGCCAAAGCCACTGCGCTGAGCATTGCCCCTGGAAGTCCCAGCTGCAGGCTCTCTGCTCCACGCCCAAGCTGGAGGGAGCCTGGACCCTGGCCTGCAGACCCAGGCTTGCCCTGGGCACTGCTAGGGCGGGACCCATCCCAGGCTCAGCCAGGCCTCCCTAGGGCTTGTGCTGGCCTAGGCCCCTGCCAGCCAGCAGGAGCTCGACGGAACACAGTTCATTCGAGAAGGCCCCAGGGTGTTGCCGGTGTGTCTCTTGCACTGCTCGGAAGAAGCTGCAGGTCCAGAGGCTGTGTGTGCACGTGGCCACTGGGGCCTGAGGAGAGAAGAGGCATGAGCCCCCTTGCAAGCGGGACTCCTGCCACCTCGGAGTTGCCTGCCACACACCCCCCCTGCTGCCTGCGCTGTCTTCCCTGCTGGCAGGCCTCTGGGTGCCCCGGCCAGTCTATGCCAAGGAAGCAAGGTGCTTGCTCTCCCCTTGCTGGAAGCTCCTCCTACAGCCTTCTGGACCAGGGGACACATGCCCCCTGGACCAGCAGCCTGCAAGGAAGCTGCAGCTTAGCCATCCAGGAAGGCCCGCAGTACCAGGCAGGAAGCCCCCTGCTAAGGACAGCTTTGCCACGCCAAACCTTGGAGGAGCTCATGGAGGCCCGGGCCTGCAGCGTTTTCCACGGGAGAGCACTGGGTTGCCCAAAGCCTCCCCTGCGGCTTCGGAGCACCCTCCAGCCCCCACGCCCTGGCAACCCACTCTGTTGCCGGAGGGAAGTTCCAAGCAGGACGCTCTCGCTTGGGGAGCCAGGGTGCCTCCTGCTTGGAGAGTTGCTCAGGAACTCCTGTGGAGCGAGGCTTCCCCTCCCATGCTTGGCGGCCAGCAGATGGTGTCCTCGCTCCACCGAAAAACTCGCTGCTTTGAATTCAGCCGTGGATCTCCTAGCTGACGTCTCTGCCCCAAGCAGCAACTCCAGCGTGCACCCAGCCCCCAACAAGGAGAGTGCCTTTCCTGAGCGCTGCTATGCCATGGCAGCTCCGGGAAGGCCTCCTAGGGCCTCCTCTCCCCTCACACCGTCGTGCCATTCAGCCCACCCGGGGAGCAAAGGGCCCCCTGGGCAGGGCTCAGGGTGCAGCCCGTGTGTGGTTTCATGGCTGGGAAAGGGTAGATCCTGACGCTGGCTGCCGGCTTGCGAATGGGGCCGGAGGGCAAGAGCCGGCATTCGTTTCGTGGGAAGCGGGAGATCGGGGGTCTCCAAGCTGCACGCAGATCCCCTCCCTGGCTGCCCCTCTTGCTGCTTCCCGGCTGCCAAGCCTCTCTTCCCCACACGTGCGTCTCACCGAAAGGAGCAGGCTGCTTGCCATTCCTGGCAAGGGCCTCGTCCCACAGGCCCCGTTTCCTCGAAGGGGAGTGCACATTGACCCAGAGCCTCCAGAGGAGCTGCAGTCTCTCCAGCCACAGAGGCCTTGCAGCTGAGCCCAGGACAGCCTGCTGCGTGGAGGGCTTCGATGGGAGGGGGCCGTGCTTCCCTGGCGGGGGCTCTGGCTCACACTGCTTTCCGTGGGGAAACACTGTGTGCGCCAAGTGTCTCCCGGGTGCAGAAGATCTCTCCCCAGCGCCGGAGGTGCGGGGAACCCTCTCTGGACACAGAGCAGTGTTCTAGGCAGGCCTCCCAGGCTGGGAGAGCCTCCACTGCCCCAGCTGTCCAACGGCCTCAGGACCACACTTCTAGGGAGTGTGGGTCTGACAGGCAGGGCGGCCTGAGGGAGGAACGTGGATGGCAGGCCAAAGCCACTGCGCTGAGCATTGCCCCTGGAAGTCCCAGCTGCAGGCTCTCTGCTCCACGCCCAAGCTGGAGGGAGCCTGGACCCTGGCCTGCAGACCCAGGCTTGCCCTGGGCACTGCTAGGGCGGGACCCATCCCAGGCTCAGCCAGGCCTCCCTAGGGCTTGTGCTGGCCTAGGCCCCTGCCAGCCAGCAGGAGCTCGACGGAACACAGTTCATTCGAGAAGGCCCCAGGGTGTTGCCGGTGTGTCTC
This sequence comes from Hippopotamus amphibius kiboko, assembly GCF_030028045.1. NCBI lineage: Eukaryota > Metazoa > Chordata > Mammalia > Artiodactyla > Hippopotamidae > Hippopotamus > Hippopotamus amphibius. The sequence goes on from NW_026648378.1 coordinate 58,039, forward strand.
TTGCACTGCTCGGAAGAAGCTGCAGGTCCAGAGGCTGTGTGTGCACGTGGCCACTGGGGCCTGAGGAGAGAAGAGGCATGAGCCCCCTTGCAAGCGGGACTCCTGCCACCTCGGAGTTGCCTGCCACACACCCCCCCTGCTGCCTGCGCTGTCTTCCCTGCTGGCAGGCCTCTGGGTGCCCCGGCCAGTCTATGCCAAGGAAGCAAGGTGCTTGCTCTCCCCTTGCTGGAAGCTCCTCCTACAGCCTTCTGGACCAGGGGACACATGCCCCCTGGACCAGCAGCCTGCAAGGAAGCTGCAGCTTAGCCATCCAGGAAGGCCCGCAGTACCAGGCAGGAAGCCCCCTGCTAAGGACAGCTTTGCCACGCCAAACCTTGGAGGAGCTCATGGAGGCCCGGGCCTGCAGCGTTTTCCACGGGAGAGCACTGGGTTGCCCAAAGCCTCCCCTGCGGCTTCGGAGCACCCTCCAGCCCCCACGCCCTGGCAACCCACTCTGTTGCCGGAGGGAAGTTCCAAGCAGGACGCTCTCGCTTGGGGAGCCAGGGTGCCTCCTGCTTGGAGAGTTGCTCAGGAACTCCTGTGGAGCGAGGCTTCCCCTCCCATGCTTGGCGGCCAGCAGATGGTGTCCTCGCTCCACCGAAAAACTCGCTGCTTTGAATTCAGCCGTGGATCTCCTAGCTGACGTCTCTGCCCCAAGCAGCAACTCCAGCGTGCACCCAGCCCCCAACAAGGAGAGTGCCTTTCCTGAGCGCTGCTATGCCATGGCAGCTCCGGGAAGGCCTCCTAGGGCCTCCTCTCCCCTCACACCGTCGTGCCATTCAGCCCACCCGGGGAGCAAAGGGCCCCCTGGGCAGGGCTCAGGGTGCAGCCCGTGTGTGGTTTCATGGCTGGGAAAGGGTAGATCCTGACGCTGGCTGCCGGCTTGCGAATGGGGCCGGAGGGCAAGAGCCGGCATTCGTTTCGTGGGAAGCGGGAGATCGGGGGTCTCCAAGCTGCACGCAGATCCCCTCCCTGGCTGCCCCTCTTGCTGCTTCCCGGCTGCCAAGCCTCTCTTCCCCACACGTGCGTCTCACCGAAAGGAGCAGGCTGCTTGCCATTCCTGGCAAGGGCCTCGTCCCACAGGCCCCGTTTCCTCGAAGGGGAGTGCACATTGACCCAGAGCCTCCAGAGGAGCTGCAGTCTCTCCAGCCACAGAGGCCTTGCAGCTGAGCCCAGGACAGCCTGCTGCGTGGAGGGCTTCGATGGGAGGGGGCCGTGCTTCCCTGGCGGGGGCTCTGGCTCACACTGCTTTCCGTGGGGAAACACTGTGTGCGCCAAGTGTCTCCCGGGTGCAGAAGATCTCTCCCCAGCGCCGGAGGTGCGGGGAACCCTCTCTGGACACAGAGCAGTGTTCTAGGCAGGCCTCCCAGGCTGGGAGAGCCTCCACTGCCCCAGCTGTCCAACGGCCTCAGGACCACACTTCTAGGGAGTGTGGGTCTGACAGGCAGGGCGGCCTGAGGGAGGAACGTGGATGGCAGGCCAAAGCCACTGCGCTGAGCATTGCCCCTGGAAGTCCCAGCTGCAGGCTCTCTGCTCCACGCCCAAGCTGGAGGGAGCCTGGACCCTGGCCTGCAGACCCAGGCTTGCCCTGGGCACTGCTAGGGCGGGACCCATCCCAGGCTCAGCCAGGCCTCCCTAGGGCTTGTGCTGGCCTAGGCCCCTGCCAGCCAGCAGGAGCTCGACGGAACACAGTTCATTCGAGAAGGCCCCAGGGTGTTGCCGGTGTGTCTCTTGCACTGCTCGGAAGAAGCTGCAGGTCCAGAGGCTGTGTGTGCACGTGGCCACTGGGGCCTGAGGAGAGAAGAGGCATGAGCCCCCTTGCAAGCGGGACTCCTGCCACCTCGGAGTTGCCTGCCACACACCCCCCCTGCTGCCTGCGCTGTCTTCCCTGCTGGCAGGCCTCTGGGTGCCCCGGCCAGTCTATGCCAAGGAAGCAAGGTGCTTGCTCTCCCCTTGCTGGAAGCTCCTCCTACAGCCTTCTGGACCAGGGGACACATGCCCCCTGGACCAGCAGCCTGCAAGGAAGCTGCAGCTTAGCCATCCAGGAAGGCCCGCAGTACCAGGCAGGAAGCCCCCTGCTAAGGACAGCTTTGCCACGCCAAACCTTGGAGGAGCTCATGGAGGCCCGGGCCTGCAGCGTTTTCCACGGGAGAGCACTGGGTTGCCCAAAGCCTCCCCTGCGGCTTCGGAGCACCCTCCAGCCCCCACGCCCTGGCAACCCACTCTGTTGCCGGAGGGAAGTTCCAAGCAGGACGCTCTCGCTTGGGGAGCCAGGGTGCCTCCTGCTTGGAGAGTTGCTCAGGAACTCCTGTGGAGCGAGGCTTCCCCTCCCATGCTTGGCGGCCAGCAGATGGTGTCCTCGCTCCACCGAAAAACTCGCTGCTTTGAATTCAGCCGTGGATCTCCTAGCTGACGTCTCTGCCCCAAGCAGCAACTCCAGCGTGCACCCAGCCCCCAACAAGGAGAGTGCCTTTCCTGAGCGCTGCTATGCCATGGCAGCTCCGGGAAGGCCTCCTAGGGCCTCCTCTCCCCTCACACCGTCGTGCCATTCAGCCCACCCGGGGAGCAAAGGGCCCCCTGGGCAGGGCTCAGGGTGCAGCCCGTGTGTGGTTTCATGGCTGGGAAAGGGTAGATCCTGACGCTGGCTGCCGGCTTGCGAATGGGGCCGGAGGGCAAGAGCCGGCATTCGTTTCGTGGGAAGCGGGAGATCGGGGGTCTCCAAGCTGCACGCAGATCCCCTCCCTGGCTGCCCCTCTTGCTGCTTCCCGGCTGCCAAGCCTCTCTTCCCCACACGTGCGTCTCACCGAAAGGAGCAGGCTGCTTGCCATTCCTGGCAAGGGCCTCGTCCCACAGGCCCCGTTTCCTCGAAGGGGAGTGCACATTGACCCAGAGCCTCCAGAGGAGCTGCAGTCTCTCCAGCCACAGAGGCCTTGCAGCTGAGCCCAGGACAGCCTGCTGCGTGGAGGGCTTCGATGGGAGGGGGCCGTGCTTCCCTGGCGGGGGCTCTGGCTCACACTGCTTTCCGTGGGGAAACACTGTGTGCGCCAAGTGTCTCCCGGGTGCAGAAGATCTCTCCCCAGCGCCGGAGGTGCGGGGAACCCTCTCTGGACACAGAGCAGTGTTCTAGGCAGGCCTCCCAGGCTGGGAGAGCCTCCACTGCCCCAGCTGTCCAACGGCCTCAGGACCACACTTCTAGGGAGTGTGGGTCTGACAGGCAGGGCGGCCTGAGGGAGGAACGTGGATGGCAGGCCAAAGCCACTGCGCTGAGCATTGCCCCTGGAAGTCCCAGCTGCAGGCTCTCTGCTCCACGCCCAAGCTGGAGGGAGCCTGGACCCTGGCCTGCAGACCCAGGCTTGCCCTGGGCACTGCTAGGGCGGGACCCATCCCAGGCTCAGCCAGGCCTCCCTAGGGCTTGTGCTGGCCTAGGCCCCTGCCAGCCAGCAGGAGCTCGACGGAACACAGTTCATTCGAGAAGGCCCCAGGGTGTTGCCGGTGTGTCTCTTGCACTGCTCGGAAGAAGCTGCAGGTCCAGAGGCTGTGTGTGCACGTGGCCACTGGGGCCTGAGGAGAGAAGAGGCATGAGCCCCCTTGCAAGCGGGACTCCTGCCACCTCGGAGTTGCCTGCCACACACCCCCCCTGCTGCCTGCGCTGTCTTCCCTGCTGGCAGGCCTCTGGGTGCCCCGGCCAGTCTATGCCAAGGAAGCAAGGTGCTTGCTCTCCCCTTGCTGGAAGCTCCTCCTACAGCCTTCTGGACCAGGGGACACATGCCCCCTGGACCAGCAGCCTGCAAGGAAGCTGCAGCTTAGCCATCCAGGAAGGCCCGCAGTACCAGGCAGGAAGCCCCCTGCTAAGGACAGCTTTGCCACGCCAAACCTTGGAGGAGCTCATGGAGGCCCGGGCCTGCAGCGTTTTCCACGGGAGAGCACTGGGTTGCCCAAAGCCTCCCCTGCGGCTTCGGAGCACCCTCCAGCCCCCACGCCCTGGCAACCCACTCTGTTGCCGGAGGGAAGTTCCAAGCAGGACGCTCTCGCTTGGGGAGCCAGGGTGCCTCCTGCTTGGAGAGTTGCTCAGGAACTCCTGTGGAGCGAGGCTTCCCCTCCCATGCTTGGCGGCCAGCAGATGGTGTCCTCGCTCCACCGAAAAACTCGCTGCTTTGAATTCAGCCGTGGATCTCCTAGCTGACGTCTCTGCCCCAAGCAGCAACTCCAGCGTGCACCCAGCCCCCAACAAGGAGAGTGCCTTTCCTGAGCGCTGCTATGCCATGGCAGCTCCGGGAAGGCCTCCTAGGGCCTCCTCTCCCCTCACACCGTCGTGCCATTCAGCCCACCCGGGGAGCAAAGGGCCCCCTGGGCAGGGCTCAGGGTGCAGCCCGTGTGTGGTTTCATGGCTGGGAAAGGGTAGATCCTGACGCTGGCTGCCGGCTTGCGAATGGGGCCGGAGGGCAAGAGCCGGCATTCGTTTCGTGGGAAGCGGGAGATCGGGGGTCTCCAAGCTGCACGCAGATCCCCTCCCTGGCTGCCCCTCTTGCTGCTTCCCGGCTGCCAAGCCTCTCTTCCCCACACGTGCGTCTCACCGAAAGGAGCAGGCTGCTTGCCATTCCTGGCAAGGGCCTCGTCCCACAGGCCCCGTTTCCTCGAAGGGGAGTGCACATTGACCCAGAGCCTCCAGAGGAGCTGCAGTCTCTCCAGCCACAGAGGCCTTGCAGCTGAGCCCAGGACAGCCTGCTGCGTGGAGGGCTTCGATGGGAGGGGGCCGTGCTTCCCTGGCGGGGGCTCTGGCTCACACTGCTTTCCGTGGGGAAACACTGTGTGCGCCAAGTGTCTCCCGGGTGCAGAAGATCTCTCCCCAGCGCCGGAGGTGCGGGGAACCCTCTCTGGACACAGAGCAGTGTTCTAGGCAGGCCTCCCAGGCTGGGAGAGCCTCCACTGCCCCAGCTGTCCAACGGCCTCAGGACCACACTTCTAGGGAGTGTGGGTCTGACAGGCAGGGCGGCCTGAGGGAGGAACGTGGATGGCAGGCCAAAGCCACTGCGCTGAGCATTGCCCCTGGAAGTCCCAGCTGCAGGCTCTCTGCTCCACGCCCAAGCTGGAGGGAGCCTGGACCCTGGCCTGCAGACCCAGGCTTGCCCTGGGCACTGCTAGGGCGGGACCCATCCCAGGCTCAGCCAGGCCTCCCTAGGGCTTGTGCTGGCCTAGGCCCCTGCCAGCCAGCAGGAGCTCGACGGAACACAGTTCATTCGAGAAGGCCCCAGGGTGTTGCCGGTGTGTCTCTTGCACTGCTCGGAAGAAGCTGCAGGTCCAGAGGCTGTGTGTGCACGTGGCCACTGGGGCCTGAGGAGAGAAGAGGCATGAGCCCCCTTGCAAGCGGGACTCCTGCCACCTCGGAGTTGCCTGCCGCACACCCCCCCTGCTGCCTGCGCTGTCTTCCCTGCTGGCAGGCCTCTGGGTGCCCCGGCCAGTCTATGCCAAGGAAGCAAGGTGCTTGCTCTCCCCTTGCTGGAAGCTCCTCCTACAGCCTTCTGGACCAGGGGACACATGCCCCCTGGACCAGCAGCCTGCAAGGAAGCTGCAGCTTAGCCATCCAGGAAGGCCCGCAGTACCAGGCAGGAAGCCCCCTGCTAAGGACAGCTTTGCCACGCCAAACCTTGGAGGAGCTCATGGAGGCCCGGGCCTGCAGCGTTTTCCACGGGAGAGCACTGGGTTGCCCAAAGCCTCCCCTGCGGCTTCGGAGCACCCTCCAGCCCCCACGCCCTGGCAACCCACTCTGTTGCCGGAGGGAAGTTCCAAGCAGGACGCTCTCGCTTGGGGAGCCAGGGTGCCTCCTGCTTGGAGAGTTGCTCAGGAACTCCTGTGGAGCGAGGCTTCCCCTCCCATGCTTGGCGGCCAGCAGATGGTGTCCTCGCTCCACCGAAAAACTCGCTGCTTTGAATTCAGCCGTGGATCTCCTAGCTGACGTCTCTGCCCCAAGCAGCAACTCCAGCGTGCACCCAGCCCCCAACAAGGAGAGTGCCTTTCCTGAGCGCTGCTATGCCATGGCAGCTCCGGGAAGGCCTCCTAGGGCCTCCTCTCCCCTCACACCGTCGTGCCATTCAGCCCACCCGGGGAGCAAAGGGCCCCCTGGGCAGGGCTCAGGGTGCAGCCCGTGTGTGGTTTCATGGCTGGGAAAGGGTAGATCCTGACGCTGGCTGCCGGCTTGCGAATGGGGCCGGAGGGCAAGAGCCGGCATTCGTTTCGTGGGAAGCGGGAGATCGGGGGTCTCCAAGCTGCACGCAGATCCCCTCCCTGGCTGCCCCTCTTGCTGCTTCCCGGCTGCCAAGCCTCTCTTCCCCACACGTGCGTCTCACCGAAAGGAGCAGGCTGCTTGCCATTCCTGGCAAGGGCCTCGTCCCACAGGCCCCGTTTCCTCGAAGGGGAGTGCACATTGACCCAGAGCCTCCAGAGGAGCTGCAGTCTCTCCAGCCACAGAGGCCTTGCAGCTGAGCCCAGGACAGCCTGCTGCGTGGAGGGCTTCGATGGGAGGGGGCCGTGCTTCCCTGGCGGGGGCTCTGGCTCACACTGCTTTCCGTGGGGAAACACTGTGTGTGCCAAGTGTCTCCCGGGTGCAGAAGATCTCTCCCCAGCGCCGGAGGTGCGGGGAACCCTCTCTGGACACAGAGCAGTGTTCTAGGCAGGCCTCCCAGGCTGGGAGAGCCTCCACTGCCCCAGCTGTCCAACGGCCTCAGGACCACACTTCTAGGGAGTGTGGGTCTGACAGGCAGGGCGGCCTGAGGGAGGAACGTGGATGGCAGGCCAAAGCCACTGCGCTGAGCATTGCCCCTGGAAGTCCCAGCTGCAGGCTCTCTGCTCCACGCCCAAGCTGGAGGGAGCCTGGACCCTGGCCTGCAGACCCAGGCTTGCCCTGGGCACTGCTAGGGCGGGACCCATCCCAGGCTCAGCCAGGCCTCCCTAGGGCTTGTGCTGGCCTAGGCCCCTGCCAGCCAGCAGGAGCTCGACGGAACACAGTTCATTCGAGAAGGCCCCAGGGTGTTGCCGGTGTGTCTCTTGCACTGCTCGGAAGAAGCTGCAGGTCCAGAGGCTGTGTGTGCACGTGGCCACTGGGGCCTGAGGAGAGAAGAGGCATGAGCCCCCTTGCCAGCGGGACTCCTGCCACCTCGGAGTTGCCTGCCACACACCCCCCCCTGCTGCCTGCGCTGTCTTCCCTGCTGGCAGGCCTCTGGGTGCCCCGGCCAGTCTATGCCAAGGAAGCAAGGTGCTTGCTCTCCCCTTGCTGGAAGCTCCTCCTGCAGCCTTCTGGACCAGGGGACACATGCCCCCTGGACCAGCAGCCTGCAAGGAAGCTGCAGCTTAGCCATCCAGGAAGGCCCGCAGTACCAGGCAGGAAGCCCCCTGCTAAGGACAGCTTTGCCACGCCAAACCTTGGAGGAGCTCATGGAGGCCCGGGCCTGCAGCGTTTTCCACGGGAGAGCACTGGGTTGCCCAAAGCCTCCCCTGCGGCTTCGGAGCACCCTCCAGCCCCCACGCCCTGGCAACCCACTCTGTTGCCGGAGGGAAGTTCCAAGCAGGACGCTCTCGCTTGGGGAGCCAGGGTGCCTCCTGCTTGGAGAGTTGCTCAGGAACTCCTGTGGAGCGAGGCTTCCCCTCCCATGCTTGGCGGCCAGCAGATGGTGTCCTCGCTCCACCGAAAAACTCGCTGCTTTGAATTCAGCCGTGGATCTCCTAGCTGACGTCTCTGCCCCAAGCAGCAACTCCAGCGTGCACCCAGCCCCCAACAAGGAGAGTGCCTTTCCTGAGCGCTGCTATGCCATGGCAGCTCCGGGAAGGCCTCCTAGGGCCTCCTCTCCCCTCACACCGTCGTGCCATTCAGCCCACCCGGGGAGCAAAGGGCCCCCTGGGCAGGGCTCAGGGTGCAGCCCGTGTGTGGTTTCATGGCTGGGAAAGGGTAGATCCTGACGCTGGCTGCCGGCTTGCGAATGGGGCCGGAGGGCAAGAGCCGGCATTCGTTTCGTGGGAAGCGGGAGATCGGGGGTCTCCAAGCTGCACGCAGATCCCCTCCCTGGCTGCCCCTCTTGCTGCTTCCCGGCTGCCAAGCCTCTCTTCCCCACACGTGCGTCTCACCGAAAGGAGCAGGCTGCTTGCCATTCCTGGCAAGGGCCTCGTCCCACAGGCCCCGTTTCCTCGAAGGGGAGTGCACATTGACCCAGAGCCTCCAGAGGAGCTGCAGTCTCTCCAGCCACAGAGGCCTTGCAGCTGAGCCCAGGACAGCCTGCTGCGTGGAGGGCTTCGATGGGAGGGGGCCGTGCTTCCCTGGCGGGGGCTCTGGCTCACACTGCTTTCCGTGGGGAAACACTGTGTGCGCCAAGTGTCTCCCGGGTGCAGAAGATCTCTCCCCAGCGCCGGAGGTGCGGGGAACCCTCTCTGGACACAGAGCAGTGTTCTAGGCAGGCCTCCCAGGCTGGGAGAGCCTCCACTGCCCCAGCTGTCCAACGGCCTCAGGACCACACTTCTAGGGAGTGTGGGTCTGACAGGCAGGGCGGCCTGAGGGAGGAACGTGGATGGCAGGCCAAAGCCACTGCGCTGAGCATTGCCCCTGGAAGTCCCAGCTGCAGGCTCTCTGCTCCACGCCCAAGCTGGAGGGAGCCTGGACCCTGGCCTGCAGACCCAGGCTTGCCCTGGGCACTGCTAGGGCGGGACCCATCCCAGGCTCAGCCAGGCCTCCCTAGGGCTTGTGCTGGCCTAGGCCCCTGCCAGCCAGCAGGAGCTCGACGGAACACAGTTCATTCGAGAAGGCCCCAGGGTGTTGCCGGTGTGTCTCTTGCACTGCTCGGAAGAAGCTGCAGGTCCAGAGGCTGTGTGTGCACGTGGCCACTGGGGCCTGAGGAGAGAAGAGGCATGAGCCCCCTTGCAAGCGGGACTCCTGCCACCTCGGAGTTGCCTGCCACACACCCCCCCTGCTGCCTGCGCTGTCTTCCCTGCTGGCAGGCCTCTGGGTGCCCCGGCCAGTCTATGCCAAGGAAGCAAGGTGCTTGCTCTCCCCTTGCTGGAAGCTCCTCCTGCAGCCTTCTGGACCAGGGGACACATGCCCCCTGGACCAGCAGCCTGCAAGGAAGCTGCAGCTTAGCCATCCAGGAAGGCCCGCAGTACCAGGCAGGAAGCCCCCTGCTAAGGACAGCTTTGCCACGCCAAACCTTGGAGGAGCTCATGGAGGCCCGGGCCTGCAGCGTTTTCCACGGGAGAGCACTGGGTTGCCCAAAGCCTCCCCTGCGGCTTCGGAGCACCCTCCAGCCCCCACGCCCTGGCAACCCACTCTGTTGCCGGAGGGAAGTTCCAAGCAGGACGCTCTCGCTTGGGGAGCCAGGGTGCCTCCTGCTTGGAGAGTTGCTCAGGAACTCCTGTGGAGCGAGGCTTCCCCTCCCATGCTTGGCGGCCAGCAGATGGTGTCCTCGCTCCACCGAAAAACTCGCTGCTTTGAATTCAGCCGTGGATCTCCTAGCTGACGTCTCTGCCCCAAGCAGCAACTCCAGCGTGCACCCAGCCCCCAACAAGGAGAGTGCCTTTCCTGAGCGCTGCTATGCCATGGCAGCTCCGGGAAGGCCTCCTAGGGCCTCCTCTCCCCTCACACCGTCGTGCCATTCAGCCCACCCGGGGAGCAAAGGGCCCCCTGGGCAGGGCTCAGGGTGCAGCCCGTGTGTGGTTTCATGGCTGGGAAAGGGTAGATCCTGACGCTGGCTGCCGGCTTGCGAATGGGGCCGGAGGGCAAGAGCCGGCATTCGTTTCGTGGGAAGCGGGAGATCGGGGGTCTCCAAGCTGCACGCAGATCCCCTCCCTGGCTGCCCCTCTTGCTGCTTCCCGGCTGCCAAGCCTCTCTTCCCCACACGTGCGTCTCACCGAAAGGAGCAGGCTGCTTGCCATTCCTGGCAAGGGCCTCGTCCCACAGGCCCCGTTTCCTCGAAGGGGAGTGCACATTGACCCAGAGCCTCCAGAGGAGCTGCAGTCTCTCCAGCCACAGAGGCCTTGCAGCTGAGCCCAGGACAGCCTGCTGCGTGGAGGGCTTCGATGGGAGGGGGCCGTGCTTCCCTGGCGGGGGCTCTGGCTCACACTGCTTTCCGTGGGGAAACACTGTGTGCGCCAAGTGTCTCCCGGGTGCAGAAGATCTCTCCCCAGCGCCGGAGGTGCGGGGAACCCTCTCTGGACACAGAGCAGTGTTCTAGGCAGGCCTCCCAGGCTGGGAGAGCCTCCACTGCCCCAGCTGTCCAACGGCCTCAGGACCACACTTCTAGGGAGTGTGGGTCTGACAGGCAGGGCGGCCTGAGGGAGGAACGTGGATGGCAGGCCAAAGCCACTGCGCTGAGCATTGCCCCTGGAAGTCCCAGCTGCAGGCTCTCTGCTCCACGCCCAAGCTGGAGGGAGCCTGGACCCTGGCCTGCAGACCCAGGCTTGCCCTGGGCACTGCTAGGGCGGGACCCATCCCAGGCTCAGCCAGGCCTCCCTAGGGCTTGTGCTGGCCTAGGCCCCTGCCAGCCAGCAGGAGCTCGACGGAACACAGTTCATTCGAGAAGGCCCCAGGGTGTTGCCGGTGTGTCTCTTGCACTGCTCGGAAGAAGCTGCAGGTCCAGAGGCTGTGTGTGCACGTGGCCACTGGGGCCTGAGGAGAGAAGAGGCATGAGCCCCCTTGCAAGCGGGACTCCTGCCACCTCGGAGTTGCCTGCCGCACACCCCCCCTGCTGCCTGCGCTGTCTTCCCTGCTGGCAGGCCTCTGGGTGCCCCGGCCAGTCTATGCCAAGGAAGCAAGGTGCTTGCTCTCCCCTTGCTGGAAGCTCCTCCTACAGCCTTCTGGACCAGGGGACACATGCCCCCTGGACCAGCAGCCTGCAAGGAAGCTGCAGCTTAGCCATCCAGGAAGGCCCGCAGTACCAGGCAGGAAGCCCCCTGCTAAGGACAGCTTTGCCACGCCAAACCTTGGAGGAGCTCATGGAGGCCCGGGCCTGCAGCGTTTTCCACGGGAGAGCACTGGGTTGCCCAAAGCCTCCCCTGCGGCTTCGGAGCACCCTCCAGCCCCCACGCCCTGGCAACCCACTCTGTTGCCGGAGGGAAGTTCCAAGCAGGACGCTCTCGCTTGGGGAGCCAGGGTGCCTCCTGCTTGGAGAGTTGCTCAGGAACTCCTGTGGAGCGAGGCTTCCCCTCCCATGCTTGGCGGCCAGCAGATGGTGTCCTCGCTCCACCGAAAAACTCGCTGCTTTGAATTCAGCCGTGGATCTCCTAGCTGACGTCTCTGCCCCAAGCAGCAACTCCAGCGTGCACCCAGCCCCCAACAAGGAGAGTGCCTTTCCTGAGCGCTGCTATGCCATGGCAGCTCCGGGAAGGCCTCCTAGGGCCTCCTCTCCCCTCACACCGTCGTGCCATTCAGCCCACCCGGGGAGCAAAGGGCCCCCTGGGCAGGGCTCAGGGTGCAGCCCGTGTGTGGTTTCATGGCTGGGAAAGGGTAGATCCTGACGCTGGCTGCCGGCTTGCGAATGGGGCCGGAGGGCAAGAGCCGGCATTCGTTTCGTGGGAAGCGGGAGATCGGGGGTCTCCAAGCTGCACGCAGATCCCCTCCCTGGCTGCCCCTCTTGCTGCTTCCCGGCTGCCAAGCCTCTCTTCCCCACACGTGCGTCTCACCGAAAGGAGCAGGCTGCTTGCCATTCCTGGCAAGGGCCTCGTCCCACAGGCCCCGTTTCCTCGAAGGGGAGTGCACATTGACCCAGAGCCTCCAGAGGAGCTGCAGTCTCTCCAGCCACAGAGGCCTTGCAGCTGAGCCCAGGACAGCCTGCTGCGTGGAGGGCTTCGATGGGAGGGGGCCGTGCTTCCCTGGCGGGGGCTCTGGCTCACACTGCTTTCCGTGGGGAAACACTGTGTGCGCCAAGTGTCTCCCGGGTGCAGAAGATCTCTCCCCAGCGCCGGAGGTGCGGGGAACCCTCTCTGGACACAGAGCAGTGTTCTAGGCAGGCCTCCCAGGCTGGGAGAGCCTCCACTGCCCCAGCTGTCCAACGGCCTCAGGACCACACTTCTAGGGAGTGTGGGTCTGACAGGCAGGGCGGCCTGAGGGAGGAACGTGGATGGCAGGCCAAAGCCACTGCGCTGAGCATTGCCCCTGGAAGTCCCAGCTGCAGGCTCTCTGCTCCACGCCCAAGCTGGAGGGAGCCTGGACCCTGGCCTGCAGACCCAGGCTTGCCCTGGGCACTGCTAGGGCGGGACCCATCCCAGGCTCAGCCAGGCCTCCCTAGGGCTTGTGCTGGCCTAGGCCCCTGCCAGCCAGCAGGAGCTCGGCGGAACACAGTTCATTCGAGAAGGCCCCAGGGTGTTGCCGGTGTGTCTCTTGCACTGCTCGGAAGAAGCTGCAGGTCCAGAGGCTGTGTGTGCACGTGGCCACTGGGGCCTGAGGAGAGAAGAGGCATGAGCCCCCTTGCCAGCGGGACTCCTGCCACCTCGGAGTTGCCTGCCACACACCCCGCTGCTGCCTGCGCTGTCTTCCCTGCTGGCAGGCCTCTGGGTGCCCCGGCCAGTCTATGCCAAGGAAGCAAGGTGCTTGCTCTCCCCTTGCTGGAAGCTCCTCCTACAGCCTTCTGGACCAGGGGACACATGCCCCCTGGACCAGCAGCCTGCAAGGAAGCTGCAGCTTAGCCATCCAGGAAGGCCCGCAGTACCAGGCAGGAAGCCCCCTGCTAAGGACAGCTTTGCCATGCCAAACCTTGGAGGAGCTCATGGAGGCCCGGGCCTGCAGCGTTTTCCACGGGAGAGCACTGGGTTGCCCAAAGCCTCCCCTGCGGCTTCGGAGCACCCTCCAGCCCCCACGCCCTGGCAACCCACTCTGTTGCCGGAGGGAAGTTCCAAGCAGGACGCTCTCGCTTGGGGAGCCAGGGTGCCTCCTGCTTGGAGAGTTGCTCAGGAACTCCTGTGGAGCGAGGCTTCCCCTCCCATGCTTGGCGGCCAGCAGATGGTGTCCTCGCTCCACCGAAAAACTCGCTGCTTTGAATTCAGCCGTGGATCTCCTAGCTGACGTCTCTGCCCCAAGCAGCAACTCCAGCGTGCACCCAGCCCCCAACAAGGAGAGTGCCTTTCCTGAGCGCTGCTATGCCATGGCAGCTCCGGGAAGGCCTCCTAGGGCCTCCTCTCCCCTCACACCGTCGTGCCATTCAGCCCACCCGGGGAGCAAAGGGCCCCCTGGGCAGGGCTCAGGGTGCAGCCCGTGTGTGGTTTCATGGCTGGGAAAGGGTAGATCCTGACGCTGGCTGCCGGCTTGCGAATGGGGCCGGAGGGCAAGAGCCGGCATTCGTTTCGTGGGAAGCGGGAGATCGGGGGTCTCCAAGCTGCACGCAGATCCCCTCCCTGGCTGCCCCTCTTGCTGCTTCCCGGCTGCCAAGCCTCTCTTCCCCACACGTGCGTCTCACCGAAAGGAGCAGGCTGCTTGCCATTCCTGGCAAGGGCCTCGTCCCACAGGCCCCGTTTCCTCGAAGGGGAGTGCACATTGACCCAGAGCCTCCAGAGGAGCTGCAGTCTCTCCAGCCACAGAGGCCTTGCAGCTGAGCCCAGGACAGCCTGCTGCGTGGAGGGCTTCGATGGGAGGGGGCCGTGCTTCCCTGGCGGGGGCTCTGGCTCACACTGCTTTCCGTGGGGAAACACTGTGTGCGCCAAGTGTCTCCTGGGTGCAGAAGATCTCTCCCCAGCGCCGGAGGTGCGGGGAACCCTCTCTGGACACAGAGCAGTGTTCTAGGCAGGCCTCCCAGGCTGGGAGAGCCTCCACTGCCCCAACTGTCCAACGGCCTCAGGACCACACTTCTAGGGAGTGTGGGTCTGACAGGCAGGGCGGCCTGAGGGAGGAACGTGGATGGCAGGCCAAAGCCACTGCGCTGAGCATTGCCCCTGGAAGTCCCAGCTGCAGGCTCTCTGCTCCACGCCCAAGCTGGAGGGAGCCTGGACCCTGGCCTGCAGACCCAGGCTTGCCCTGGGCACTGCTAGGGCGGGACCCATCCCAGGCTCAGCCAGGCCTCCCTAGGGCTTGTGCTGGCCTAGGCCCCTGCCAGCCAGCAGGAGCTCGACGGAACACAGTTCATTCGAGAAGGCCCCAGGGTGTTGCCGGTGTGTCTCTTGCACTGCTCGGAAGAAGCTGCAGGTCCAGAGGCTGTGTGTGCACGTGGCCACTGGGGCCTGAGGAGAGAAGAGGCATGAGCCCCCTTGCCAGCGGGACTCCTGCCACCTCGGAGTTGCCTGCCACACACCCCCCCCTGCTGCCTGCGCTGTCTTCCCTGCTGGCAGGCCTCTGGGTGCCCCGGCCAGTCTATGCCAAGGAAGCAAGGTGCTTGCTCTCCCCTTGCTGGAAGCTCCTCCTGCAGCCTTCTGGACCAGGGGACACATGCCCCCTGGACCAGCAGCCTGCAAGGAAGCTGCAGCTTAGCCATCCAGGAAGGCCCGCAGTACCAGGCAGGAAGCCCCCTGCTAAGGACAGCTTTGCCACGCCAAACCTTGGAGGAGCTCATGGAGGCCCGGGCCTGCAGCGTTTTCCACGGGAGAGCACTGGGTTGCCCAAAGCCTCCCCTGCGGCTTCGGAGCACCCTCCAGCCCCCACGCCCTGGCAACCCACTCTGTTGCCGGAGGGAAGTTCCAAGCAGGACGCTCTCGCTTGGGGAGCCAGGGTGCCTCCTGCTTGGAGAGTTGCTCAGGAACTCCTGTGGAGCGAGGCTTCCCCTCCCATGCTTGGCGGCCAGCAGATGGTGTCCTCGCTCCACCGAAAAACTCGCTGCTTTGAATTCAGCCGTGGATCTCCTAGCTGACGTCTCTGCCCCAAGCAGCAACTCCAGCGTGCACCCAGCCCCCAACAAGGAGAGTGCCTTTCCTGAGCGCTGCTATGCCATGGCAGCTCCGGGAAGGCCTCCTAGGGCCTCCTCTCCCCTCACACCGTCGTGCCATTCAGCCCACCCGGGGAGCAAAGGGCCCCCTGGGCAGGGCTCAGGGTGCAGCCCGTGTGTGGTTTCATGGCTGGGAAAGGGTAGATCCTGACGCTGGCTGCCGGCTTGCGAATGGGGCCGGAGGGCAAGAGCCGGCATTCGTTTCGTGGGAAGCGGGAGATCGGGGGTCTCCAAGCTGCACGCAGATCCCCTCCCTGGCTGCCCCTCTTGCTGCTTCCCGGCTGCCAAGCCTCTCTTCCCCACACGTGCGTCTCACCGAAAGGAGCAGGCTGCTTGCCATTCCTGGCAAGGGCCTCGTCCCACAGGCCCCGTTTCCTCGAAGGGGAGTGCACATTGACCCAGAGCCTCCAGAGGAGCTGCAGTCTCTCCAGCCACAGAGGCCTTGCAGCTGAGCCCAGGACAGCCTGCTGCGTGGAGGGCTTCGATGGGAGAGGGCCGTGCTTCCCTGGCGGGGGCTCTGGCTCACACTGCTTTCCGTGGGGAAACACTGTGTGCGCCAAGTGTCTCCCGGGTGCAGAAGATCTCTCCCCAGCGCCGGAGGTGCGGGGAACCCTCTCTGGACACAGAGCAGTGTTCTAGGCAGGCCTCCCAGGCTGGGAGAGCCTCCACTGCCCCAACTGTCCAACGGCCTCAGGACCACACTTCTAGGGAGTGTGGGTCTGACAGGCAGGGCGGCCTGAGGGAGGAACGTGGATGGCAGGCCAAAGCCACTGCGCTGAGCATTGCCCCTGGAAGTCCCAGCTGCAGGCTCTCTGCTCCACGCCCAAGCTGGAGGGAGCCTGGACCCTGGCCTGCAGACCCAGGCTTGCCCTGGGCACTGCTAGGGCGGGACCCATCCCAGGCTCAGCCAGGCCTCCCTAGGGCTTGTGCTGGCCTAGGCCCCTGCCAGCCAGCAGGAGCTCGACGGAACACAGTTCATTCGAGAAGGCCCCAGGGTGTTGCCGGTGTGTCTCTTGCACTGCTCGGAAGAAGCTGCAGGTCCAGAGGCTGTGTGTGCACGTGGCCACTGGGGCCTGAGGAGAGAAGAGGCATGAGCCCCCTTGCCAGCGGGACTCCTGCCACCTCGGAGTTGCCTGCCACACACCCCCCCCGCTGCCTGCGCTGTCTTCCCTGCTGGCAGGCCTCTGGGTGCCCCGGCCAGTCTATGCCAAGGAAGCAAGGTGCTTGCTCTCCCCTTGCTGGAAGCTCCTCCTGCAGCCTTCTGGACCAGGGGACACATGCCCCCTGGACCAGCAGCCTGCAAGGAAGCTGCAGCTTAGCCATCCAGGAAGGCCCGCAGTACCAGGCAGGAAGCCCCCTGCTAAGGACAGCTTTGCCACGCCAAACCTTGGAGGAGCTCATGGAGGCCCGGGCCTGCAGCGTTTTCCACGGGAGAGCACTGGGTTGCCCAAAGCCTCCCCTGCGGCTTCGGAGCACCCTCCAGCCCCCACGCCCTGGCAACCCACTCTGTTGCCGGAGGGAAGTTCCAAGCAGGACGCTCTCGCTTGGGGAGCTAGGGTGCCTCCTGCTTGGAGAGTTGCTCAGGAACTCCTGTGGAGCGAGGCTTCCCCTCCCATGCTTGGCGGCCAGCAGATGGTGTCCTCGCTCCACCGAAAAACTCGCTGCTTTGAATTCAGCCGTGGATCTCCTAGCTGACGTCTCTGCCCCAAGCAGCAACTCCAGCGTGCACCCAGCCCCCAACAAGGAGAGTGCCTTTCCTGAGCGCTGCTATGCCATGGCAGCTCCGGGAAGGCCTCCTAGGGCCTCCTCTCCCCTCACACCGTCGTGCCATTCAGCCCACCCGGGGAGCAAAGGGCCCCCTGGGCAGGGCTCAGGGTGCAGCCCGTGTGTGGTTTCATGGCTGGGAAAGGGTAGATCCTGACGCTGGCTGCCGGCTTGCGAATGGGGCCGGAGGGCAAGAGCCGGCATTCGTTTCGTGGGAAGCGGGAGATCGGGGGTCTCCAAGCTGCACGCAGATCCCCTCCCTGGCTGCCCCTCTTGCTGCTTCCCGGCTGCCAAGCCTCTCTTCCCCACACGTGCGTCTCACCGAAAGGAGCAGGCTGCTTGCCATTCCTGGCAAGGGCCTCGTCCCACAGGCCCCGTTTCCTCGAAGGGGAGTGCACATTGACCCAGAGCCTCCAGAGGAGCTGCAGTCTCTCCAGCCACAGAGGCCTTGCAGCTGAGCCCAGGACAGCCTGCTGCGTGGAGGGCTTCGATGGGAGGGGGCCGTGCTTCCCTGGCGGGGGCTCTGGCTCACACTGCTTTCCGTGGGGAAACACTGTGTGCGCCAAGTGTCTCCCGGGTGCAGAAGATCTCTCCCCAGCGCCGGAGGTGCGGGGAACCCTCTCTGGACACAGAGCAGTGTTCTAGGCAGGCCTCCCAGGCTGGGAGAGCCTCCACTGCCCCAGCTGTCCAACGGCCTCAGGACCACACTTCTAGGGAGTGTGGGTCTGACAGGCAGGGCGGCCTGAGGGAGGAACGTGGATGGCAGGCCAAAGCCACTGCGCTGAGCATTGCCCCTGGAAGTCCCAGCTGCAGGCTCTCTGCTCCACGCCCAAGCTGGAGGGAGCCTGGACCCTGGCCTGCAGACCCAGGCTTGCCCTGGGCACTGCTAGGGCGGGACCCATCCCAGGCTCAGCCAGGCCTCCCTAGGGCTTGTGCTGGCCTAGGCCCCTGCCAGCCAGCAGGAGCTCGACGGAACACAGTTCATTCGAGAAGGCCCCAGGGTGTTGCCGGTGTGTCTCTTGCACTGCTCGGAAGAAGCTGCAGGTCCAGAGGCTGTGTGTGCACGTGGCCACTGGGGCCTGAGGAGAGAAGAGGCATGAGCCCCCTTGCAAGCGGGACTCCTGCCACCTCGGAGTTGCCTGCCACACACCCCCCCTGCTGCCTGCGCTGTCTTCCCTGCTGGCAGGCCTCTGGGTGCCCCGGCCAGTCTATGCCAAGGAAGCAAGGTGCTTGCTCTCCCCTTGCTGGAAGCTCCTCCTACAGCCTTCTGGACCAGGGGACACATGCCCCCTGGACCAGCAGCCTGCAAGGAAGCTGCAGCTTAGCCATCCAGGAAGGCCCGCAGTACCAGGCAGGAAGCCCCCTGCTAAGGACAGCTTTGCCACGCCAAACCTTGGAGGAGCTCATGGAGGCCCGGGCCTGCAGCGTTTTCCACGGGAGAGCACTGGGTTGCCCAAAGCCTCCCCTGCGGCTTCGGAGCACCCTCCAGCCCCCACGCCCTGGCAACCCACTCTGTTGCCGGAGGGAAGTTCCAAGCAGGACGCTCTCGCTTGGGGAGCCAGGGTGCCTCCTGCTTGGAGAGTTGCTCAGGAACTCCTGTGGAGCGAGGCTTCCCCTCCCATGCTTGGCGGCCAGCAGATGGTGTCCTCGCTCCACCGAAAAACTCGCTGCTTTGAATTCAGCCGTGGATCTCCTAGCTGACGTCTCTGCCCCAAGCAGCAACTCCAGCGTGCACCCAGCCCCCAACAAGGAGAGTGCCTTTCCTGAGCGCTGCTATGCCATGGCAGCTCCGGGAAGGCCTCCTAGGGCCTCCTCTCCCCTCACACCGTCGTGCCATTCAGCCCACCCGGGGAGCAAAGGGCCCCCTGGGCAGGGCTCAGGGTGCAGCCCGTGTGTGGTTTCATGGCTGGGAAAGGGTAGATCCTGACGCTGGCTGCCGGCTTGCGAATGGGGCCGGAGGGCAAGAGCCGGCATTCGTTTCGTGGGAAGCGGGAGATCGGGGGTCTCCAAGCTGCACGCAGATCCCCTCCCTGGCTGCCCCTCTTGCTGCTTCCCGGCTGCCAAGCCTCTCTTCCCCACACGTGCGTCTCACCGAAAGGAGCAGGCTGCTTGCCATTCCTGGCAAGGGCCTCGTCCCACAGGCCCCGTTTCCTCGAAGGGGAGTGCACATTGACCCAGAGCCTCCAGAGGAGCTGCAGTCTCTCCAGCCACAGAGGCCTTGCAGCTGAGCCCAGGACAGCCTGCTGCGTGGAGGGCTTCGATGGGAGGGGGCCGTGCTTCCCTGGCGGGGGCTCTGGCTCACACTGCTTTCCGTGGGGAAACACTGTGTGCGCCAAGTGTCTCCCGGGTGCAGAAGATCTCTCCCCAGCGCCGGAGGTGCGGGGAACCCTCTCTGGACACAGAGCAGTGTTCTAGGCAGGCCTCCCAGGCTGGGAGAGCCTCCACTGCCCCAGCTGTCCAACGGCCTCAGGACCACACTTCTAGGGAGTGTGGGTCTGACAGGCAGGGCGGCCTGAGGGAGGAACGTGGATGGCAGGCCAAAGCCACTGCGCTGAGCATTGCCCCTGGAAGTCCCAGCTGCAGGCTCTCTGCTCCACGCCCAAGCTGGAGGGAGCCTGGACCCTGGCCTGCAGACCCAGGCTTGCCCTGGGCACTGCTAGGGCGGGACCCATCCCAGGCTCAGCCAGGCCTCCCTAGGGCTTGTGCTGGCCTAGGCCCCTGCCAGCCAGCAGGAGCTCGACGGAACACAGTTCATTCGAGAAGGCCCCAGGGTGTTGCCGGTGTGTCTCTTGCACTGCTCGGAAGAAGCTGCAGGTCCAGAGGCTGTGTGTGCACGTGGCCACTGGGGCCTGAGGAGAGAAGAGGCATGAGCCCCCTTGCAAGCGGGACTCCTGCCACCTCGGAGTTGCCTGCCACACACCCCCCCTGCTGCCTGCGCTGTCTTCCCTGCTGGCAGGCCTCTGGGTGCCCCGGCCAGTCTATGCCAAGGAAGCAAGGTGCTTGCTCTCCCCTTGCTGGAAGCTCCTCCTACAGCCTTCTGGACCAGGGGACACATGCCCCCTGGACCAGCAGCCTGCAAGGAAGCTGCAGCTTAGCCATCCAGGAAGGCCCGCAGTACCAGGCAGGAAGCCCCCTGCTAAGGACAGCTTTGCCACGCCAAACCTTGGAGGAGCTCATGGAGGCCCGGGCCTGCAGCGTTTTCCACGGGAGAGCACTGGGTTGCCCAAAGCCTCCCCTGCGGCTTCGGAGCACCCTCCAGCCCCCACGCCCTGGCAACCCACTCTGTTGCCGGAGGGAAGTTCCAAGCAGGACGCTCTCGCTTGGGGAGCCAGGGTGCCTCCTGCTTGGAGAGTTGCTCAGGAACTCCTGTGGAGCGAGGCTTCCCCTCCCATGCTTGGCGGCCAGCAGATGGTGTCCTCGCTCCACCGAAAAACTCGCTGCTTTGAATTCAGCCGTGGATCTCCTAGCTGACGTCTCTGCCCCAAGCAGCAACTCCAGCGTGCACCCAGCCCCCAACAAGGAGAGTGCCTTTCCTGAGCGCTGCTATGCCATGGCAGCTCCGGGAAGGCCTCCTAGGGCCTCCTCTCCCCTCACACCGTCGTGCCATTCAGCCCACCCGGGGAGCAAAGGGCCCCCTGGGCAGGGCTCAGGGTGCAGCCCGTGTGTGGTTTCATGGCTGGGAAAGGGTAGATCCTGACGCTGGCTGCCGGCTTGCGAATGGGGCCGGAGGGCAAGAGCCGGCATTCGTTTCGTGGGAAGCGGGAGATCGGGGGTCTCCAAGCTGCACGCAGATCCCCTCCCTGGCTGCCCCTCTTGCTGCTTCCCGGCTGCCAAGCCTCTCTTCCCCACACGTGCGTCTCACCGAAAGGAGCAGGCTGCTTGCCATTCCTGGCAAGGGCCTCGTCCCACAGGCCCCGTTTCCTCGAAGGGGAGTGCACATTGACCCAGAGCCTCCAGAGGAGCTGCAGTCTCTCCAGCCACAGAGGCCTTGCAGCTGAGCCCAGGACAGCCTGCTGCGTGGAGGGCTTCGATGGGAGGGGGCCGTGCTTCCCTGGCGGGGGCTCTGGCTCACACTGCTTTCCGTGGGGAAACACTGTGTGCGCCAAGTGTCTCCCGGGTGCAGAAGATCTCTCCCCAGCGCCGGAGGTGCGGGGAACCCTCTCTGGACACAGAGCAGTGTTCTAGGCAGGCCTCCCAGGCTGGGAGAGCCTCCACTGCCCCAGCTGTCCAACGGCCTCAGGACCACACTTCTAGGGAGTGTGGGTCTGACAGGCAGGGCGGCCTGAGGGAGGAACGTGGATGGCAGGCCAAAGCCACTGCGCTGAGCATTGCCCCTGGAAGTCCCAGCTGCAGGCTCTCTGCTCCACGCCCAAGCTGGAGGGAGCCTGGACCCTGGCCTGCAGACCCAGGCTTGCCCTGGGCACTGCTAGGGCGGGACCCATCCCAGGCTCAGCCAGGCCTCCCTAGGGCTTGTGCTGGCCTAGGCCCCTGCCAGCCAGCAGGAGCTCGACGGAACACAGTTCATTCGAGAAGGCCCCAGGGTGTTGCCGGTGTGTCTCTTGCACTGCTCGGAAGAAGCTGCAGGTCCAGAGGCTGTGTGTGCACGTGGCCACTGGGGCCTGAGGAGAGAAGAGGCATGAGCCCCCTTGCAAGCGGGACTCCTGCCACCTCGGAGTTGCCTGCCACACACCCCCCCTGCTGCCTGCGCTGTCTTCCCTGCTGGCAGGCCTCTGGGTGCCCCGGCCAGTCTATGCCAAGGAAGCAAGGTGCTTGCTCTCCCCTTGCTGGAAGCTCCTCCTACAGCCTTCTGGACCAGGGGACACATGCCCCCTGGACCAGCAGCCTGCAAGGAAGCTGCAGCTTAGCCATCCAGGAAGGCCCGCAGTACCAGGCAGGAAGCCCCCTGCTAAGGACAGCTTTGCCACGCCAAACCTTGGAGGAGCTCATGGAGGCCCGGGCCTGCAGCGTTTTCCACGGGAGAGCACTGGGTTGCCCAAAGCCTCCCCTGCGGCTTCGGAGCACCCTCCAGCCCCCACGCCCTGGCAACCCACTCTGTTGCCGGAGGGAAGTTCCAAGCAGGACGCTCTCGCTTGGGGAGCCAGGGTGCCTCCTGCTTGGAGAGTTGCTCAGGAACTCCTGTGGAGCGAGGCTTCCCCTCCCATGCTTGGCGGCCAGCAGATGGTGTCCTCGCTCCACCGAAAAACTCGCTGCTTTGAATTCAGCCGTGGATCTCCTAGCTGACGTCTCTGCCCCAAGCAGCAACTCCAGCGTGCACCCAGCCCCCAACAAGGAGAGTGCCTTTCCTGAGCGCTGCTATGCCATGGCAGCTCCGGGAAGGCCTCCTAGGGCCTCCTCTCCCCTCACACCGTCGTGCCATTCAGCCCACCCGGGGAGCAAAGGGCCCCCTGGGCAGGGCTCAGGGTGCAGCCCGTGTGTGGTTTCATGGCTGGGAAAGGGTAGATCCTGACGCTGGCTGCCGGCTTGCGAATGGGGCCGGAGGGCAAGAGCCGGCATTCGTTTCGTGGGAAGCGGGAGATCGGGGGTCTCCAAGCTGCACGCAGATCCCCTCCCTGGCTGCCCCTCTTGCTGCTTCCCGGCTGCCAAGCCTCTCTTCCCCACACGTGCGTCTCACCGAAAGGAGCAGGCTGCTTGCCATTCCTGGCAAGGGCCTCGTCCCACAGGCCCCGTTTCCTCGAAGGGGAGTGCACATTGACCCAGAGCCTCCAGAGGAGCTGCAGTCTCTCCAGCCACAGAGGCCTTGCAGCTGAGCCCAGGACAGCCTGCTGCGTGGAGGGCTTCGATGGGAGGGGGCCGTGCTTCCCTGGCGGGGGCTCTGGCTCACACTGCTTTCCGTGGGGAAACACTGTGTGCGCCAAGTGTCTCCCGGGTGCAGAAGATCTCTCCCCAGCGCCGGAGGTGCGGGGAACCCTCTCTGGACACAGAGCAGTGTTCTAGGCAGGCCTCCCAGGCTGGGAGAGCCTCCACTGCCCCAGCTGTCCAACGGCCTCAGGACCACACTTCTAGGGAGTGTGGGTCTGACAGGCAGGGCGGCCTGAGGGAGGAACGTGGATGGCAGGCCAAAGCCACTGCGCTGAGCATTGCCCCTGGAAGTCCCAGCTGCAGGCTCTCTGCTCCACGCCCAAGCTGGAGGGAGCCTGGACCCTGGCCTGCAGACCCAGGCTTGCCCTGGGCACTGCTAGGGCGGGACCCATCCCAGGCTCAGCCAGGCCTCCCTAGGGCTTGTGCTGGCCTAGGCCCCTGCCAGCCAGCAGGAGCTCGACGGAACACAGTTCATTCGAGAAGGCCCCAGGGTGTTGCCGGTGTGTCTCTTGCACTGCTCGGAAGAAGCTGCAGGTCCAGAGGCTGTGTGTGCACGTGGCCACTGGGGCCTGAGGAGAGAAGAGGCATGAGCCCCCTTGCCAGCGGGACTCCTGCCACCTCGGAGTTGCCTGCCACACACCCCCCCCTGCTGCCTGCGCTGTCTTCCCTGCTGGCAGGCCTCTGGGTGCCCCGGCCAGTCTATGCCAAGGAAGCAAGGTGCTTGCTCTCCCCTTGCTGGAAGCTCCTCCTGCAGCCTTCTGGACCAGGGGACACATGCCCCCTGGACCAGCAGCCTGCAAGGAAGCTGCAGCTTAGCCATCCAGGAAGGCCCGCAGTACCAGGCAGGAAGCCCCCTGCTAAGGACAGCTTTGCCACGCCAAACCTTGGAGGAGCTCATGGAGGCCCGGGCCTGCAGCGTTTTCCACGGGAGAGCACTGGGTTGCCCAAAGCCTCCCCTGCGGCTTCGGAGCACCCTCCAGCCCCCACGCCCTGGCAACCCACTCTGTTGCCGGAGGGAAGTTCCAAGCAGGACGCTCTCGCTTGGGGAGCCAGGGTGCCTCCTGCTTGGAGAGTTGCTCAGGAACTCCTGTGGAGCGAGGCTTCCCCTCCCATGCTTGGCGGCCAGCAGATGGTGTCCTCGCTCCACCGAAAAACTCGCTGCTTTGAATTCAGCCGTGGATCTCCTAGCTGACGTCTCTGCCCCAAGCAGCAACTCCAGCGTGCACCCAGCCCCCAACAAGGAGAGTGCCTTTCCTGAGCGCTGCTATGCCATGGCAGCTCCGGGAAGGCCTCCTAGGGCCTCCTCTCCCCTCACACCGTCGTGCCATTCAGCCCACCCGGGGAGCAAAGGGCCCCCTGGGCAGGGCTCAGGGTGCAGCCCGTGTGTGGTTTCATGGCTGGGAAAGGGTAGATCCTGACGCTGGCTGCCGGCTTGCGAATGGGGCCGGAGGGCAAGAGCCGGCATTCGTTTCGTGGGAAGCGGGAGATCGGGGGTCTCCAAGCTGCACGCAGATCCCCTCCCTGGCTGCCCCTCTTGCTGCTTCCCGGCTGCCAAGCCTCTCTTCCCCACACGTGCGTCTCACCGAAAGGAGCAGGCTGCTTGCCATTCCTGGCAAGGGCCTCGTCCCACAGGCCCCGTTTCCTCGAAGGGGAGTGCACATTGACCCAGAGCCTCCAGAGGAGCTGCAGTCTCTCCAGCCACAGAGGCCTTGCAGCTGAGCCCAGGACAGCCTGCTGCGTGGAGGGCTTCGATGGGAGGGGGCCGTGCTTCCCTGGCGGGGGCTCTGGCTCACACTGCTTTCCGTGGGGAAACACTGTGTGCGCCAAGTGTCTCCCGGGTGCAGAAGATCTCTCCCCAGCGCCGGAGGTGCGGGGAACCCTCTCTGGACACAGAGCAGTGTTCTAGGCAGGCCTCCCAGGCTGGGAGAGCCTCCACTGCCCCAGCTGTCCAACGGCCTCAGGACCACACTTCTAGGGAGTGTGGGTCTGACAGGCAGGGCGGCCTGAGGGAGGAACGTGGATGGCAGGCCAAAGCCACTGCGCTGAGCATTGCCCCTGGAAGTCCCAGCTGCAGGCTCTCTGCTCCACGCCCAAGCTGGAGGGAGCCTGGACCCTGGCCTGCAGACCCAGGCTTGCCCTGGGCACTGCTAGGGCGGGACCCATCCCAGGCTCAGCCAGGCCTCCCTAGGGCTTGTGCTGGCCTAGGCCCCTGCCAGCCAGCAGGAGCTCGACGGAACACAGTTCATTCGAGAAGGCCCCAGGGTGTTGCCGGTGTGTCTCTTGCACTGCTCGGAAGAAGCTGCAGGTCCAGAGGCTGTGTGTGCACGTGGCCACTGGGGCCTGAGGAGAGAAGAGGCATGAGCCCCCTTGCAAGCGGGACTCCTGCCACCTCGGAGTTGCCTGCCACACACCCCCCCTGCTGCCTGCGCTGTCTTCCCTGCTGGCAGGCCTCTGGGTGCCCCGGCCAGTCTATGCCAAGGAAGCAAGGTGCTTGCTCTCCCCTTGCTGGAAGCTCCTCCTACAGCCTTCTGGACCAGGGGACACATGCCCCCTGGACCAGCAGCCTGCAAGGAAGCTGCAGCTTAGCCATCCAGGAAGGCCCGCAGTACCAGGCAGGAAGCCCCCTGCTAAGGACAGCTTTGCCACGCCAAACCTTGGAGGAGCTCATGGAGGCCCGGGCCTGCAGCGTTTTCCACGGGAGAGCACTGGGTTGCCCAAAGCCTCCCCTGCGGCTTCGGAGCACCCTCCAGCCCCCACGCCCTGGCAACCCACTCTGTTGCCGGAGGGAAGTTCCAAGCAGGACGCTCTCGCTTGGGGAGCCAGGGTGCCTCCTGCTTGGAGAGTTGCTCAGGAACTCCTGTGGAGCGAGGCTTCCCCTCCCATGCTTGGCGGCCAGCAGATGGTGTCCTCGCTCCACCGAAAAACTCGCTGCTTTGAATTCAGCCGTGGATCTCCTAGCTGACGTCTCTGCCCCAAGCAGCAACTCCAGCGTGCACCCAGCCCCCAACAAGGAGAGTGCCTTTCCTGAGCGCTGCTATGCCATGGCAGCTCCGGGAAGGCCTCCTAGGGCCTCCTCTCCCCTCACACCGTCGTGCCATTCAGCCCACCCGGGGAGCAAAGGGCCCCCTGGGCAGGGCTCAGGGTGCAGCCCGTGTGTGGTTTCATGGCTGGGAAAGGGTAGATCCTGACGCTGGCTGCCGGCTTGCGAATGGGGCCGGAGGGCAAGAGCCGGCATTCGTTTCGTGGGAAGCGGGAGATCGGGGGTCTCCAAGCTGCACGCAGATCCCCTCCCTGGCTGCCCCTCTTGCTGCTTCCCGGCTGCCAAGCCTCTCTTCCCCACACGTGCGTCTCACCGAAAGGAGCAGGCTGCTTGCCATTCCTGGCAAGGGCCTCGTCCCACAGGCCCCGTTTCCTCGAAGGGGAGTGCACATTGACCCAGAGCCTCCAGAGGAGCTGCAGTCTCTCCAGCCACAGAGGCCTTGCAGCTGAGCCCAGGACAGCCTGCTGCGTGGAGGGCTTCGATGGGAGGGGGCCGTGCTTCCCTGGCGGGGGCTCTGGCTCACACTGCTTTCCGTGGGGAAACACTGTGTGCGCCAAGTGTCTCCCGGGTGCAGAAGATCTCTCCCCAGCGCCGGAGGTGCGGGGAACCCTCTCTGGACACAGAGCAGTGTTCTAGGCAGGCCTCCCAGGCTGGGAGAGCCTCCACTGCCCCAGCTGTCCAACGGCCTCAGGACCACACTTCTAGGGAGTGTGGGTCTGACAGGCAGGGCGGCCTGAGGGAGGAACGTGGATGGCAGGCCAAAGCCACTGCGCTGAGCATTGCCCCTGGAAGTCCCAGCTGCAGGCTCTCTGCTCCACGCCCAAGCTGGAGGGAGCCTGGACCCTGGCCTGCAGACCCAGGCTTGCCCTGGGCACTGCTAGGGCGGGACCCATCCCAGGCTCAGCCAGGCCTCCCTAGGGCTTGTGCTGGCCTAGGCCCCTGCCAGCCAGCAGGAGCTCGACGGAACACAGTTCATTCGAGAAGGCCCCAGGGTGTTGCCGGTGTGTCTCTTGCACTGCTCGGAAGAAGCTGCAGGTCCAGAGGCTGTGTGTGCACGTGGCCACTGGGGCCTGAGGAGAGAAGAGGCATGAGCCCCCTTGCAAGCGGGACTCCTGCCACCTCGGAGTTGCCTGCCGCACACCCCCCCTGCTGCCTGCGCTGTCTTCCCTGCTGGCAGGCCTCTGGGTGCCCCGGCCAGTCTATGCCAAGGAAGCAAGGTGCTTGCTCTCCCCTTGCTGGAAGCTCCTCCTACAGCCTTCTGGACCAGGGGACACATGCCCCCTGGACCAGCAGCCTGCAAGGAAGCTGCAGCTTAGCCATCCAGGAAGGCCCGCAGTACCAGGCAGGAAGCCCCCTGCTAAGGACAGCTTTGCCACGCCAAACCTTGGAGGAGCTCATGGAGGCCCGGGCCTGCAGCGTTTTCCACGGGAGAGCACTGGGTTGCCCAAAGCCTCCCCTGCGGCTTCGGAGCACCCTCCAGCCCCCACGCCCTGGCAACCCACTCTGTTGCCGGAGGGAAGTTCCAAGCAGGACGCTCTCGCTTGGGGAGCCAGGGTGCCTCCTGCTTGGAGAGTTGCTCAGGAACTCCTGTGGAGCGAGGCTTCCCCTCCCATGCTTGGCGGCCAGCAGATGGTGTCCTCGCTCCACCGAAAAACTCGCTGCTTTGAATTCAGCCGTGGATCTCCTAGCTGACGTCTCTGCCCCAAGCAGCAACTCCAGCGTGCACCCAGCCCCCAACAAGGAGAGTGCCTTTCCTGAGCGCTGCTATGCCATGGCAGCTCCGGGAAGGCCTCCTAGGGCCTCCTCTCCCCTCACACCGTCGTGCCATTCAGCCCACCCGGGGAGCAAAGGGCCCCCTGGGCAGGGCTCAGGGTGCAGCCCGTGTGTGGTTTCATGGCTGGGAAAGGGTAGATCCTGACGCTGGCTGCCGGCTTGCGAATGGGGCCGGAGGGCAAGAGCCGGCATTCGTTTCGTGGGAAGCGGGAGATCGGGGGTCTCCAAGCTGCACGCAGATCCCCTCCCTGGCTGCCCCTCTTGCTGCTTCCCGGCTGCCAAGCCTCTCTTCCCCACACGTGCGTCTCACCGAAAGGAGCAGGCTGCTTGCCATTCCTGGCAAGGGCCTCGTCCCACAGGCCCCGTTTCCTCGAAGGGGAGTGCACATTGACCCAGAGCCTCCAGAGGAGCTGCAGTCTCTCCAGCCACAGAGGCCTTGCAGCTGAGCCCAGGACAGCCTGCTGCGTGGAGGGCTTCGATGGGAGGGGGCCGTGCTTCCCTGGCGGGGGCTCTGGCTCACACTGCTTTCCGTGGGGAAACACTGTGTGCGCCAAGTGTCTCCCGGGTGCAGAAGATCTCTCCCCAGCGCCGGAGGTGCGGGGAACCCTCTCTGGACACAGAGCAGTGTTCTAGGCAGGCCTCCCAGGCTGGGAGAGCCTCCACTGCCCCAGCTGTCCAACGGCCTCAGGACCACACTTCTAGGGAGTGTGGGTCTGACAGGCAGGGCGGCCTGAGGGAGGAACGTGGATGGCAGGCCAAAGCCACTGCGCTGAGCATTGCCCCTGGAAGTCCCAGCTGCAGGCTCTCTGCTCCACGCCCAAGCTGGAGGGAGCCTGGACCCTGGCCTGCAGACCCAGGCTTGCCCTGGGCACTGCTAGGGCGGGACCCATCCCAGGCTCAGCCAGGCCTCCCTAGGGCTTGTGCTGGCCTAGGCCCCTGCCAGCCAGCAGGAGCTCGACGGAACACAGTTCATTCGAGAAGGCCCCAGGGTGTTGCCGGTGTGTCTCTTGCACTGCTCGGAAGAAGCTGCAGGTCCAGAGGCTGTGTGTGCACGTGGCCACTGGGGCCTGAGGAGAGAAGAGGCATGAGCCCCCTTGCAAGCGGGACTCCTGCCACCTCGGAGTTGCCTGCCACACACCCCCCCTGCTGCCTGCGCTGTCTTCCCTGCTGGCAGGCCTCTGGGTGCCCCGGCCAGTCTATGCCAAGGAAGCAAGGTGCTTGCTCTCCCCTTGCTGGAAGCTCCTCCTACAGCCTTCTGGACCAGGGGACACATGCCCCCTGGACCAGCAGCCTGCAAGGAAGCTGCAGCTTAGCCATCCAGGAAGGCCCGCAGTACCAGGCAGGAAGCCCCCTGCTAAGGACAGCTTTGCCACGCCAAACCTTGGAGGAGCTCATGGAGGCCCGGGCCTGCAGCGTTTTCCACGGGAGAGCACTGGGTTGCCCAAAGCCTCCCCTGCGGCTTCGGAGCACCCTCCAGCCCCCACGCCCTGGCAACCCACTCTGTTGCCGGAGGGAAGTTCCAAGCAGGACGCTCTCGCTTGGGGAGCCAGGGTGCCTCCTGCTTGGAGAGTTGCTCAGGAACTCCTGTGGAGCGAGGCTTCCCCTCCCATGCTTGGCGGCCAGCAGATGGTGTCCTCGCTCCACCGAAAAACTCGCTGCTTTGAATTCAGCCGTGGATCTCCTAGCTGACGTCTCTGCCCCAAGCAGCAACTCCAGCGTGCACCCAGCCCCCAACAAGGAGAGTGCCTTTCCTGAGCGCTGCTATGCCATGGCAGCTCCGGGAAGGCCTCCTAGGGCCTCCTCTCCCCTCACACCGTCGTGCCATTCAGCCCACCCGGGGAGCAAAGGGCCCCCTGGGCAGGGCTCAGGGTGCAGCCCGTGTGTGGTTTCATGGCTGGGAAAGGGTAGATCCTGACGCTGGCTGCCGGCTTGCGAATGGGGCCGGAGGGCAAGAGCCGGCATTCGTTTCGTGGGAAGCGGGAGATCGGGGGTCTCCAAGCTGCACGCAGATCCCCTCCCTGGCTGCCCCTCTTGCTGCTTCCCGGCTGCCAAGCCTCTCTTCCCCACACGTGCGTCTCACCGAAAGGAGCAGGCTGCTTGCCATTCCTGGCAAGGGCCTCGTCCCACAGGCCCCGTTTCCTCGAAGGGGAGTGCACATTGACCCAGAGCCTCCAGAGGAGCTGCAGTCTCTCCAGCCACAGAGGCCTTGCAGCTGAGCCCAGGACAGCCTGCTGCGTGGAGGGCTTCGATGGGAGGGGGCCGTGCTTCCCTGGCGGGGGCTCTGGCTCACACTGCTTTCCGTGGGGAAACACTGTGTGCGCCAAGTGTCTCCCGGGTGCAGAAGATCTCTCCCCAGCGCCGGAGGTGCGGGGAACCCTCTCTGGACACAGAGCAGTGTTCTAGGCAGGCCTCCCAGGCTGGGAGAGCCTCCACTGCCCCAGCTGTCCAACGGCCTCAGGACCACACTTCTAGGGAGTGTGGGTCTGACAGGCAGGGCGGCCTGAGGGAGGAACGTGGATGGCAGGCCAAAGCCACTGCGCTGAGCATTGCCCCTGGAAGTCCCAGCTGCAGGCTCTCTGCTCCACGCCCAAGCTGGAGGGAGCCTGGACCCTGGCCTGCAGACCCAGGCTTGCCCTGGGCACTGCTAGGGCGGGACCCATCCCAGGCTCAGCCAGGCCTCCCTAGGGCTTGTGCTGGCCTAGGCCCCTGCCAGCCAGCAGGAGCTCGACGGAACACAGTTCATTCGAGAAGGCCCCAGGGTGTTGCCGGTGTGTCTCTTGCACTGCTCGGAAGAAGCTGCAGGTCCAGAGGCTGTGTGTGCACGTGGCCACTGGGGCCTGAGGAGAGAAGAGGCATGAGCCCCCTTGCAAGCGGGACTCCTGCCACCTCGGAGTTGCCTGCCACACACCCCCCCTGCTGCCTGCGCTGTCTTCCCTGCTGGCAGGCCTCTGGGTGCCCCGGCCAGTCTATGCCAAGGAAGCAAGGTGCTTGCTCTCCCCTTGCTGGAAGCTCCTCCTACAGCCTTCTGGACCAGGGGACACATGCCCCCTGGACCAGCAGCCTGCAAGGAAGCTGCAGCTTAGCCATCCAGGAAGGCCCGCAGTACCAGGCAGGAAGCCCCCTGCTAAGGACAGCTTTGCCACGCCAAACCTTGGAGGAGCTCATGGAGGCCCGGGCCTGCAGCGTTTTCCACGGGAGAGCACTGGGTTGCCCAAAGCCTCCCCTGCGGCTTCGGAGCACCCTCCAGCCCCCACGCCCTGGCAACCCACTCTGTTGCCGGAGGGAAGTTCCAAGCAGGACGCTCTCGCTTGGGGAGCCAGGGTGCCTCCTGCTTGGAGAGTTGCTCAGGAACTCCTGTGGAGCGAGGCTTCCCCTCCCATGCTTGGCGGCCAGCAGATGGTGTCCTCGCTCCACCGAAAAACTCGCTGCTTTGAATTCAGCCGTGGATCTCCTAGCTGACGTCTCTGCCCCAAGCAGCAACTCCAGCGTGCACCCAGCCCCCAACAAGGAGAGTGCCTTTCCTGAGCGCTGCTATGCCATGGCAGCTCCGGGAAGGCCTCCTAGGGCCTCCTCTCCCCTCACACCGTCGTGCCATTCAGCCCACCCGGGGAGCAAAGGGCCCCCTGGGCAGGGCTCAGGGTGCAGCCCGTGTGTGGTTTCATGGCTGGGAAAGGGTAGATCCTGACGCTGGCTGCCGGCTTGCGAATGGGGCCGGAGGGCAAGAGCCGGCATTCGTTTCGTGGGAAGCGGGAGATCGGGGGTCTCCAAGCTGCACGCAGATCCCCTCCCTGGCTGCCCCTCTTGCTGCTTCCCGGCTGCCAAGCCTCTCTTCCCCACACGTGCGTCTCACCGAAAGGAGCAGGCTGCTTGCCATTCCTGGCAAGGGCCTCGTCCCACAGGCCCCGTTTCCTCGAAGGGGAGTGCACATTGACCCAGAGCCTCCAGAGGAGCTGCAGTCTCTCCAGCCACAGAGGCCTTGCAGCTGAGCCCAGGACAGCCTGCTGCGTGGAGGGCTTCGATGGGAGGGGGCCGTGCTTCCCTGGCGGGGGCTCTGGCTCACACTGCTTTCCGTGGGGAAACACTGTGTGCGCCAAGTGTCTCCCGGGTGCAGAAGATCTCTCCCCAGCGCCGGAGGTGCGGGGAACCCTCTCTGGACACAGAGCAGTGTTCTAGGCAGGCCTCCCAGGCTGGGAGAGCCTCCACTGCCCCAGCTGTCCAACGGCCTCAGGACCACACTTCTAGGGAGTGTGGGTCTGACAGGCAGGGCGGCCTGAGGGAGGAACGTGGATGGCAGGCCAAAGCCACTGCGCTGAGCATTGCCCCTGGAAGTCCCAGCTGCAGGCTCTCTGCTCCACGCCCAAGCTGGAGGGAGCCTGGACCCTGGCCTGCAGACCCAGGCTTGCCCTGGGCACTGCTAGGGCGGGACCCATCCCAGGCTCAGCCAGGCCTCCCTAGGGCTTGTGCTGGCCTAGGCCCCTGCCAGCCAGCAGGAGCTCGACGGAACACAGTTCATTCGAGAAGGCCCCAGGGTGTTGCCGGTGTGTCTCTTGCACTGCTCGGAAGAAGCTGCAGGTCCAGAGGCTGTGTGTGCACGTGGCCACTGGGGCCTGAGGAGAGAAGAGGCATGAGCCCCCTTGCAAGCGGGACTCCTGCCACCTCGGAGTTGCCTGCCGCACACCCCCCCTGCTGCCTGCGCTGTCTTCCCTGCTGGCAGGCCTCTGGGTGCCCCGGCCAGTCTATGCCAAGGAAGCAAGGTGCTTGCTCTCCCCTTGCTGGAAGCTCCTCCTACAGCCTTCTGGACCAGGGGACACATGCCCCCTGGACCAGCAGCCTGCAAGGAAGCTGCAGCTTAGCCATCCAGGAAGGCCCGCAGTACCAGGCAGGAAGCCCCCTGCTAAGGACAGCTTTGCCACGCCAAACCTTGGAGGAGCTCATGGAGGCCCGGGCCTGCAGCGTTTTCCACGGGAGAGCACTGGGTTGCCCAAAGCCTCCCCTGCGGCTTCGGAGCACCCTCCAGCCCCCACGCCCTGGCAACCCACTCTGTTGCCGGAGGGAAGTTCCAAGCAGGACGCTCTCGCTTGGGGAGCCAGGGTGCCTCCTGCTTGGAGAGTTGCTCAGGAACTCCTGTGGAGCGAGGCTTCCCCTCCCATGCTTGGCGGCCAGCAGATGGTGTCCTCGCTCCACCGAAAAACTCGCTGCTTTGAATTCAGCCGTGGATCTCCTAGCTGACGTCTCTGCCCCAAGCAGCAACTCCAGCGTGCACCCAGCCCCCAACAAGGAGAGTGCCTTTCCTGAGCGCTGCTATGCCATGGCAGCTCCGGGAAGGCCTCCTAGGGCCTCCTCTCCCCTCACACCGTCGTGCCATTCAGCCCACCCGGGGAGCAAAGGGCCCCCTGGGCAGGGCTCAGGGTGCAGCCCGTGTGTGGTTTCATGGCTGGGAAAGGGTAGATCCTGACGCTGGCTGCCGGCTTGCGAATGGGGCCGGAGGGCAAGAGCCGGCATTCGTTTCGTGGGAAGCGGGAGATCGGGGGTCTCCAAGCTGCACGCAGATCCCCTCCCTGGCTGCCCCTCTTGCTGCTTCCCGGCTGCCAAGCCTCTCTTCCCCACACGTGCGTCTCACCGAAAGGAGCAGGCTGCTTGCCATTCCTGGCAAGGGCCTCGTCCCACAGGCCCCGTTTCCTCGAAGGGGAGTGCACATTGACCCAGAGCCTCCAGAGGAGCTGCAGTCTCTCCAGCCACAGAGGCCTTGCAGCTGAGCCCAGGACAGCCTGCTGCGTGGAGGGCTTCGATGGGAGGGGGCCGTGCTTCCCTGGCGGGGGCTCTGGCTCACACTGCTTTCCGTGGGGAAACACTGTGTGCGCCAAGTGTCTCCCGGGTGCAGAAGATCTCTCCCCAGCGCCGGAGGTGCGGGGAACCCTCTCTGGACACAGAGCAGTGTTCTAGGCAGGCCTCCCAGGCTGGGAGAGCCTCCACTGCCCCAGCTGTCCAACGGCCTCAGGACCACACTTCTAGGGAGTGTGGGTCTGACAGGCAGGGCGGCCTGAGGGAGGAACGTGGATGGCAGGCCAAAGCCACTGCGCTGAGCATTGCCCCTGGAAGTCCCAGCTGCAGGCTCTCTGCTCCACGCCCAAGCTGGAGGGAGCCTGGACCCTGGCCTGCAGACCCAGGCTTGCCCTGGGCACTGCTAGGGCGGGACCCATCCCAGGCTCAGCCAGGCCTCCCTAGGGCTTGTGCTGGCCTAGGCCCCTGCCAGCCAGCAGGAGCTCGACGGAACACAGTTCATTCGAGAAGGCCCCAGGGTGTTGCCGGTGTGTCTCTTGCACTGCTCGGAAGAAGCTGCAGGTCCAGAGGCTGTGTGTGCACGTGGCCACTGGGGCCTGAGGAGAGAAGAGGCATGAGCCCCCTTGCAAGCGGGACTCCTGCCACCTCGGAGTTGCCTGCCACACACCCCCCCTGCTGCCTGCGCTGTCTTCCCTGCTGGCAGGCCTCTGGGTGCCCCGGCCAGTCTATGCCAAGGAAGCAAGGTGCTTGCTCTCCCCTTGCTGGAAGCTCCTCCTACAGCCTTCTGGACCAGGGGACACATGCCCCCTGGACCAGCAGCCTGCAAGGAAGCTGCAGCTTAGCCATCCAGGAAGGCCCGCAGTACCAGGCAGGAAGCCCCCTGCTAAGGACAGCTTTGCCACGCCAAACCTTGGAGGAGCTCATGGAGGCCCGGGCCTGCAGCGTTTTCCACGGGAGAGCACTGGGTTGCCCAAAGCCTCCCCTGCGGCTTCGGAGCACCCTCCAGCCCCCACGCCCTGGCAACCCACTCTGTTGCCGGAGGGAAGTTCCAAGCAGGACGCTCTCGCTTGGGGAGCCAGGGTGCCTCCTGCTTGGAGAGTTGCTCAGGAACTCCTGTGGAGCGAGGCTTCCCCTCCCATGCTTGGCGGCCAGCAGATGGTGTCCTCGCTCCACCGAAAAACTCGCTGCTTTGAATTCAGCCGTGGATCTCCTAGCTGACGTCTCTGCCCCAAGCAGCAACTCCAGCGTGCACCCAGCCCCCAACAAGGAGAGTGCCTTTCCTGAGCGCTGCTATGCCATGGCAGCTCCGGGAAGGCCTCCTAGGGCCTCCTCTCCCCTCACACCGTCGTGCCATTCAGCCCACCCGGGGAGCAAAGGGCCCCCTGGGCAGGGCTCAGGGTGCAGCCCGTGTGTGGTTTCATGGCTGGGAAAGGGTAGATCCTGACGCTGGCTGCCGGCTTGCGAATGGGGCCGGAGGGCAAGAGCCGGCATTCGTTTCGTGGGAAGCGGGAGATCGGGGGTCTCCAAGCTGCACGCAGATCCCCTCCCTGGCTGCCCCTCTTGCTGCTTCCCGGCTGCCAAGCCTCTCTTCCCCACACGTGCGTCTCACCGAAAGGAGCAGGCTGCTTGCCATTCCTGGCAAGGGCCTCGTCCCACAGGCCCCGTTTCCTCGAAGGGGAGTGCACATTGACCCAGAGCCTCCAGAGGAGCTGCAGTCTCTCCAGCCACAGAGGCCTTGCAGCTGAGCCCAGGACAGCCTGCTGCGTGGAGGGCTTCGATGGGAGGGGGCCGTGCTTCCCTGGCGGGGGCTCTGGCTCACACTGCTTTCCGTGGGGAAACACTGTGTGCGCCAAGTGTCTCCCGGGTGCAGAAGATCTCTCCCCAGCGCCGGAGGTGCGGGGAACCCTCTCTGGACACAGAGCAGTGTTCTAGGCAGGCCTCCCAGGCTGGGAGAGCCTCCACTGCCCCAGCTGTCCAACGGCCTCAGGACCACACTTCTAGGGAGTGTGGGTCTGACAGGCAGGGCGGCCTGAGGGAGGAACGTGGATGGCAGGCCAAAGCCACTGCGCTGAGCATTGCCCCTGGAAGTCCCAGCTGCAGGCTCTCTGCTCCACGCCCAAGCTGGAGGGAGCCTGGACCCTGGCCTGCAGACCCAGGCTTGCCCTGGGCACTGCTAGGGCGGGACCCATCCCAGGCTCAGCCAGGCCTCCCTAGGGCTTGTGCTGGCCTAGGCCCCTGCCAGCCAGCAGGAGCTCGACGGAACACAGTTCATTCGAGAAGGCCCCAGGGTGTTGCCGGTGTGTCTCTTGCACTGCTCGGAAGAAGCTGCAGGTCCAGAGGCTGTGTGTGCACGTGGCCACTGGGGCCTGAGGAGAGAAGAGGCATGAGCCCCCTTGCAAGCGGGACTCCTGCCACCTCGGAGTTGCCTGCCACACACCCCCCCTGCTGCCTGCGCTGTCTTCCCTGCTGGCAGGCCTCTGGGTGCCCCGGCCAGTCTATGCCAAGGAAGCAAGGTGCTTGCTCTCCCCTTGCTGGAAGCTCCTCCTACAGCCTTCTGGACCAGGGGACACATGCCCCCTGGACCAGCAGCCTGCAAGGAAGCTGCAGCTTAGCCATCCAGGAAGGCCCGCAGTACCAGGCAGGAAGCCCCCTGCTAAGGACAGCTTTGCCACGCCAAACCTTGGAGGAGCTCATGGAGGCCCGGGCCTGCAGCGTTTTCCACGGGAGAGCACTGGGTTGCCCAAAGCCTCCCCTGCGGCTTCGGAGCACCCTCCAGCCCCCACGCCCTGGCAACCCACTCTGTTGCCGGAGGGAAGTTCCAAGCAGGACGCTCTCGCTTGGGGAGCCAGGGTGCCTCCTGCTTGGAGAGTTGCTCAGGAACTCCTGTGGAGCGAGGCTTCCCCTCCCATGCTTGGCGGCCAGCAGATGGTGTCCTCGCTCCACCGAAAAACTCGCTGCTTTGAATTCAGCCGTGGATCTCCTAGCTGACGTCTCTGCCCCAAGCAGCAACTCCAGCGTGCACCCAGCCCCCAACAAGGAGAGTGCCTTTCCTGAGCGCTGCTATGCCATGGCAGCTCCGGGAAGGCCTCCTAGGGCCTCCTCTCCCCTCACACCGTCGTGCCATTCAGCCCACCCGGGGAGCAAAGGGCCCCCTGGGCAGGGCTCAGGGTGCAGCCCGTGTGTGGTTTCATGGCTGGGAAAGGGTAGATCCTGACGCTGGCTGCCGGCTTGCGAATGGGGCCGGAGGGCAAGAGCCGGCATTCGTTTCGTGGGAAGCGGGAGATCGGGGGTCTCCAAGCTGCACGCAGATCCCCTCCCTGGCTGCCCCTCTTGCTGCTTCCCGGCTGCCAAGCCTCTCTTCCCCACACGTGCGTCTCACCGAAAGGAGCAGGCTGCTTGCCATTCCTGGCAAGGGCCTCGTCCCACAGGCCCCGTTTCCTCGAAGGGGAGTGCACATTGACCCAGAGCCTCCAGAGGAGCTGCAGTCTCTCCAGCCACAGAGGCCTTGCAGCTGAGCCCAGGACAGCCTGCTGCGTGGAGGGCTTCGATGGGAGGGGGCCGTGCTTCCCTGGCGGGGGCTCTGGCTCACACTGCTTTCCGTGGGGAAACACTGTGTGCGCCAAGTGTCTCCCGGGTGCAGAAGATCTCTCCCCAGCGCCGGAGGTGCGGGGAACCCTCTCTGGACACAGAGCAGTGTTCTAGGCAGGCCTCCCAGGCTGGGAGAGCCTCCACTGCCCCAGCTGTCCAACGGCCTCAGGACCACACTTCTAGGGAGTGTGGGTCTGACAGGCAGGGCGGCCTGAGGGAGGAACGTGGATGGCAGGCCAAAGCCACTGCGCTGAGCATTGCCCCTGGAAGTCCCAGCTGCAGGCTCTCTGCTCCACGCCCAAGCTGGAGGGAGCCTGGACCCTGGCCTGCAGACCCAGGCTTGCCCTGGGCACTGCTAGGGCGGGACCCATCCCAGGCTCAGCCAGGCCTCCCTAGGGCTTGTGCTGGCCTAGGCCCCTGCCAGCCAGCAGGAGCTCGACGGAACACAGTTCATTCGAGAAGGCCCCAGGGTGTTGCCGGTGTGTCTCTTGCACTGCTCGGAAGAAGCTGCAGGTCCAGAGGCTGTGTGTGCACGTGGCCACTGGGGCCTGAGGAGAGAAGAGGCATGAGCCCCCTTGCAAGCGGGACTCCTGCCACCTCGGAGTTGCCTGCCACACACCCCCCCTGCTGCCTGCGCTGTCTTCCCTGCTGGCAGGCCTCTGGGTGCCCCGGCCAGTCTATGCCAAGGAAGCAAGGTGCTTGCTCTCCCCTTGCTGGAAGCTCCTCCTACAGCCTTCTGGACCAGGGGACACATGCCCCCTGGACCAGCAGCCTGCAAGGAAGCTGCAGCTTAGCCATCCAGGAAGGCCCGCAGTACCAGGCAGGAAGCCCCCTGCTAAGGACAGCTTTGCCACGCCAAACCTTGGAGGAGCTCATGGAGGCCCGGGCCTGCAGCGTTTTCCACGGGAGAGCACTGGGTTGCCCAAAGCCTCCCCTGCGGCTTCGGAGCACCCTCCAGCCCCCACGCCCTGGCAACCCACTCTGTTGCCGGAGGGAAGTTCCAAGCAGGACGCTCTCGCTTGGGGAGCCAGGGTGCCTCCTGCTTGGAGAGTTGCTCAGGAACTCCTGTGGAGCGAGGCTTCCCCTCCCATGCTTGGCGGCCAGCAGATGGTGTCCTCGCTCCACCGAAAAACTCGCTGCTTTGAATTCAGCCGTGGATCTCCTAGCTGACGTCTCTGCCCCAAGCAGCAACTCCAGCGTGCACCCAGCCCCCAACAAGGAGAGTGCCTTTCCTGAGCGCTGCTATGCCATGGCAGCTCCGGGAAGGCCTCCTAGGGCCTCCTCTCCCCTCACACCGTCGTGCCATTCAGCCCACCCGGGGAGCAAAGGGCCCCCTGGGCAGGGCTCAGGGTGCAGCCCGTGTGTGGTTTCATGGCTGGGAAAGGGTAGATCCTGACGCTGGCTGCCGGCTTGCGAATGGGGCCGGAGGGCAAGAGCCGGCATTCGTTTCGTGGGAAGCGGGAGATCGGGGGTCTCCAAGCTGCACGCAGATCCCCTCCCTGGCTGCCCCTCTTGCTGCTTCCCGGCTGCCAAGCCTCTCTTCCCCACACGTGCGTCTCACCGAAAGGAGCAGGCTGCTTGCCATTCCTGGCAAGGGCCTCGTCCCACAGGCCCCGTTTCCTCGAAGGGGAGTGCACATTGACCCAGAGCCTCCAGAGGAGCTGCAGTCTCTCCAGCCACAGAGGCCTTGCAGCTGAGCCCAGGACAGCCTGCTGCGTGGAGGGCTTCGATGGGAGGGGGCCGTGCTTCCCTGGCGGGGGCTCTGGCTCACACTGCTTTCCGTGGGGAAACACTGTGTGCGCCAAGTGTCTCCCGGGTGCAGAAGATCTCTCCCCAGCGCCGGAGGTGCGGGGAACCCTCTCTGGACACAGAGCAGTGTTCTAGGCAGGCCTCCCAGGCTGGGAGAGCCTCCACTGCCCCAGCTGTCCAACGGCCTCAGGACCACACTTCTAGGGAGTGTGGGTCTGACAGGCAGGGCGGCCTGAGGGAGGAACGTGGATGGCAGGCCAAAGCCACTGCGCTGAGCATTGCCCCTGGAAGTCCCAGCTGCAGGCTCTCTGCTCCACGCCCAAGCTGGAGGGAGCCTGGACCCTGGCCTGCAGACCCAGGCTTGCCCTGGGCACTGCTAGGGCGGGACCCATCCCAGGCTCAGCCAGGCCTCCCTAGGGCTTGTGCTGGCCTAGGCCCCTGCCAGCCAGCAGGAGCTCGACGGAACACAGTTCATTCGAGAAGGCCCCAGGGTGTTGCCGGTGTGTCTCTTGCACTGCTCGGAAGAAGCTGCAGGTCCAGAGGCTGTGTGTGCACGTGGCCACTGGGGCCTGAGGAGAGAAGAGGCATGAGCCCCCTTGCAAGCGGGACTCCTGCCACCTCGGAGTTGCCTGCCACACACCCCCCCTGCTGCCTGCGCTGTCTTCCCTGCTGGCAGGCCTCTGGGTGCCCCGGCCAGTCTATGCCAAGGAAGCAAGGTGCTTGCTCTCCCCTTGCTGGAAGCTCCTCCTACAGCCTTCTGGACCAGGGGACACATGCCCCCTGGACCAGCAGCCTGCAAGGAAGCTGCAGCTTAGCCATCCAGGAAGGCCCGCAGTACCAGGCAGGAAGCCCCCTGCTAAGGACAGCTTTGCCACGCCAAACCTTGGAGGAGCTCATGGAGGCCCGGGCCTGCAGCGTTTTCCACGGGAGAGCACTGGGTTGCCCAAAGCCTCCCCTGCGGCTTCGGAGCACCCTCCAGCCCCCACGCCCTGGCAACCCACTCTGTTGCCGGAGGGAAGTTCCAAGCAGGACGCTCTCGCTTGGGGAGCCAGGGTGCCTCCTGCTTGGAGAGTTGCTCAGGAACTCCTGTGGAGCGAGGCTTCCCCTCCCATGCTTGGCGGCCAGCAGATGGTGTCCTCGCTCCACCGAAAAACTCGCTGCTTTGAATTCAGCCGTGGATCTCCTAGCTGACGTCTCTGCCCCAAGCAGCAACTCCAGCGTGCACCCAGCCCCCAACAAGGAGAGTGCCTTTCCTGAGCGCTGCTATGCCATGGCAGCTCCGGGAAGGCCTCCTAGGGCCTCCTCTCCCCTCACACCGTCGTGCCATTCAGCCCACCCGGGGAGCAAAGGGCCCCCTGGGCAGGGCTCAGGGTGCAGCCCGTGTGTGGTTTCATGGCTGGGAAAGGGTAGATCCTGACGCTGGCTGCCGGCTTGCGAATGGGGCCGGAGGGCAAGAGCCGGCATTCGTTTCGTGGGAAGCGGGAGATCGGGGGTCTCCAAGCTGCACGCAGATCCCCTCCCTGGCTGCCCCTCTTGCTGCTTCCCGGCTGCCAAGCCTCTCTTCCCCACACGTGCGTCTCACCGAAAGGAGCAGGCTGCTTGCCATTCCTGGCAAGGGCCTC
Organism: Hippopotamus amphibius kiboko; assembly: GCF_030028045.1. Lineage (NCBI taxonomy): Eukaryota > Metazoa > Chordata > Mammalia > Artiodactyla > Hippopotamidae > Hippopotamus > Hippopotamus amphibius. The sequence goes on from NW_026648378.1 coordinate 98,094, forward strand.
GTCCCACAGGCCCCGTTTCCTCGAAGGGGAGTGCACATTGACCCAGAGCCTCCAGAGGAGCTGCAGTCTCTCCAGCCACAGAGGCCTTGCAGCTGAGCCCAGGACAGCCTGCTGCGTGGAGGGCTTCGATGGGAGGGGGCCGTGCTTCCCTGGCGGGGGCTCTGGCTCACACTGCTTTCCGTGGGGAAACACTGTGTGCGCCAAGTGTCTCCCGGGTGCAGAAGATCTCTCCCCAGCGCCGGAGGTGCGGGGAACCCTCTCTGGACACAGAGCAGTGTTCTAGGCAGGCCTCCCAGGCTGGGAGAGCCTCCACTGCCCCAGCTGTCCAACGGCCTCAGGACCACACTTCTAGGGAGTGTGGGTCTGACAGGCAGGGCGGCCTGAGGGAGGAACGTGGATGGCAGGCCAAAGCCACTGCGCTGAGCATTGCCCC